>NC_060192.1:7972891-7992891 GCF_021184085.1 Oncorhynchus gorbuscha | reverse complement strand
TGTTTTTGGCGCATGCTCGACCTGATTAAGCATTATACCTCTTTATTTGTTTAAACTGCAAACAGTTAGATATTGATGGGGAGATGAAATAGAAACAGTGAAACGAATCAGAGAGAGTTGAGCTCCTGCCTCTGAATGGAAAGACAAGTGAGAGGCTGCTGTTTTTTGTCCCTTTTGAAGTTCAAGGAGTTCGAGCACAAACACAGAGGAGATGGGGCCTACGCTGTCACACGCCTTCCGAATGCACTGTACATACCGTGGAATGGTATCCCTTCTCCCAGTCTCTTTGGAGCAGGGATGGGCAACTTTGAGGTGGGTTGGGGCCCCACAAAGCCTGAACTCATCATGAGGGGGCTGCTGTGGCACATCCACACCCACACTTCCACACCCACACATCCACACCCACACATCCACACCCACACATCCACACCCACACATGCAGTCATAGCTGGCCGTAGCCATCTCTGTCATGTTGATGTTCAAACAAAAAAAAAGGTGACACTGTATCTTTAAGATCAGAAAGCGAGAGTGAAAGAGAGCAGAGTGTACGTAGCATACGGAGACATTAGCAGAGCTCTTTATCTGCCCTGGGCTACCACATGTGTCTGTTACTGTAACCCCCAACCACCCTGTAAAGGACCAACATGGAGCCTGACACCAGCACAACACAACAGGAGGGACACACTGGTAAGTGTGTGTGTGTGTGTGTGTGTGTGTGTGTGTGTGTGTGTGTGTGTGTGTGTGTGTGTGTGTGTGTGTGTGTGTGTGTGTGTGTGTGTGTGTGTGTGTGTGTGTGTGTGTGTGTGTGTGTGTGTGTGTGTGTGTGTGTGTGTGTGTGTGTGTGTGTGCGTGCGTTTGCGTGTGTGTGTGTGTGTGTGTGTGCAAGACAGAGGGATGGGAGTGAGAGAACGAATGAGAGCGAGAGAGAGAAGTGAGGAGGTGACGGAGTTACAGGGGACAAGGTTGAGAGGCCATTCAGGGGAGTTTCTCTCTCTGTTAGCCCATGAGTCTCTGGGCATTTATTTCCTCTACCTCCCTGGCTGCCTGGTGAACTGAAACGGACAGTTGCCAGGGAGGGAGAGAGGAAGAGAGCGAGATAGAGAGGATATTGATGTGACGAGACTTTAACAAGCTGTTGCAGTTCAAGATGTCTCCCTTAGTTTTGTCTGTCTTTCAGATGGGATCTGATGTCACTGTTACAGTACATTATTGCTCTCCATTGTGTTGCTGTGTATCTGTGGGGGTAAAATAACGTTTGATTTCTCATTTTAAATGTCCAGGGAAAAGCAAGAGTGGATGCTCCCCAAAATGGTGGGTGAGGTGCTGTCCTAACGGAATAGTAAACCCGTGTGTTTTATACCCATTAAATCATTAGAAGCATAGTTAGTGTATGACTTTGTTTATTTTTTGTCATGAGCTCAAGTTGTATGGACAGAAGAGAAGAGAGGCGAGCCCATTCTCTTTGCAAGCTGTGAGTCTGTGAGTGTGTCTTTTCTCTCCTGTGTTGTTGTTCTGAGACAGAGCCTTGGTCTTGGCTGAGGCTTCTCTCTTCTCCTGTCTGTTCCCTTTGAGCAGCGCCCGGTGAACAGACTAATTTAGTGCGGCAGACGTGAGATCTCTGTAGGTGTACTGTTTCAGTTCAAAAGCACTACTTTAATTTGACAGTTATGTGAATCCCGATAACTGTGTGGGAGTTGGCGTGTGTGGGTGTACACGTGAGAGCGAGATGGAGAGCGAGATGGAGAGCGAGACAAACAGAGAGAGGGAGAGAGAGAGAGAGAGAGAAAGACTGAGTTATGTACACAAATAAATCCAGGGGGATCGAAACTGTGCGAACTCAGTTGATGTGTTCTCTCTCTCTTTCTCTAACTCTCTCTCTCTCCCTCGCTCTCTCTCTCTCTCTCTCTCTCTCTCTTTCTCTAACTCTCTCTCTCTCTCTCTCTCTCTCTCTCTCTCTCTAACTCTCTCTCTCTCTCTCTCTCTCTCTCTCTCTCTCTCTCTCTTTCTCTAACTCTCTCTCTCTCTAACTCTCTCTCTCTCTCTTTCTCTAACTCTCTCTCACTCCCTCGCTTTTCCTTTCACTCCCTCGCTTTTCCTTTCACTCCCTCATTCTTTCTCTCTGTTATTTTTAACCTGCTACACCAACGCCGGGACAGTTAAACTGTTAAAAAAAATAAAAAATAAAGTATACTTCATTAGCAGGGCAAGACATGTTGTTTCTTTCTTTTCAGACCGTCTGTACAGGGTGTGTTGTAACTACCGTGGTTTAATGCAGTGGAGGGTCTGCAGATGTTTTGGACACTTTTGGTAAAGATGTGCTTTGTCAGGAAGGTTGCTTTCTGTACCCATTCATGACCTACAGTATGTGTGTGCATGTGCGTGTGCGTGTGCGTGTGTGTGCGCGCGCGTGTGCATGTGTGTGCGCGTGCATGTGCGCGTTTGTGTGTGTGTGCGTGTGTGTGTGTGTGCGTGTGTGTGTGTGTGTGTGTGTGCGTTTGCGTGTGTGTGTCCTTCTCAGCCCGTTGGAAGAGACTGTGCTGCGCTCCTCTCCCCCGGAGGAATGTGGTTATGAGAATGAGTCAACTCAGTCTGCTTACTGGTTTACACAGTCTCCCAATACCACTGCAGCCAGCACTGTCCAGCCCTTCTCCCGCTCGTGGGCCAACAAGCCATAATAACAAGCCTCTCTTTTGGTTTTGTTCAGCCTAGCTGGCAGCCTAAACTTACTCCATGTGGCGAGGCCAGCTCTCACTTATAGTAGCAGCTGATCCATCCTGGCTGTTGGAAACTGTTATTCATCAACCCTATGAAGGAATAGATTAAATTAATTCATATTTTATTGTCCCTTGGGGAAATGTGTCTGTTAATGAGTACTTCTTAATATCAACCTTTTTTGGATGGCTTTTGGAAATGTGCACTTGTTGAGTTGAGTGAGATCTACACTAGGAAGCCGACTCTCACCTATGATTATGACCTGGGGTTTTACCTGGCCGTTGACCACATGACCTAACAAGTACAAACTCCAGACCCATGGTTTGAAGCAGGTGGCCTGAGGTTGCCATCCGTAGAATAACTCAAGCAGCATCAGCAACACTTGACAACCCATCCCAACCACGCTCATGTTCTTCGATGTATTTACCTTTTGTGATTGCTTCGTACCTCACAATATCCATGGTTTCTAGAGTGTTGGAAGGGACAGAGGCGAGTGTGGATCGGAGACTAATCTTTGTGACATGTTCGAATTTCTCCCTCACACCCCATTGATTGTGATCTATAATTTGGCATTTGTTTTAAGTATAAATGGGCTCCCACTGGTTTGGGAGCCTGGCGGTAATTTACTGGTTGAACATTTGCTTTGCACCCTGCCAATGCCACGGTCAGATGGGACACGATATGGTCGTGTACGAGTACAAACGCTTTAGAACTTCACTAACAGAGAGAGGCTGGGAGAGAGGAAGAGACAGAGGACAGAGAACGCTGACATAGATGCTGAGAGGAGAGAACAGGAAAGAACGGGGAGAGCGGGGAAGGGGGTACAGGGACATCAGGAGGAGTACATTCTTACAAAAAAAGGTTCAAAGTAGAACCATAAAAGGTTCTTCGGTTTGTCCCCATAGAGGAACCCTTTTTGGTTCTGGGTAGAACTTTTTGTAGACGGTTTTATTTACACTGGTCCCATGTTATATTTTTCCATACGCACAAAAAGCTTTCTCTCTAATTCTGTGCACAAATGTGTTTACATTCCTGTTAGTACGTACGTCTCCTTAGCCAGGAAGGGGGATCCCGATTGGCGCAGCAGTCTAAGGCACTGCATCTCAGCACTTGAGGTGTCACTACAGACACCCTGGTTCAATTCCAGGCTGTATCACAACCGGCTGTGATTGTGAAGTCCCATAGGGCGGTGCACAATTGTCCCAGCATCGTCCAGATTTGAACGGCATAGGCCGTCATTGTAAATAATAATTTGTTCTTAACTGACTTGCCTAGTTAAATAAAATAAGGTAATCCATCCACCTGACAGGTGTGACATACCAATAAGCTGATTAAACATCATGATCATTATAAAGATTCACCTTGTGCTGGGGACAATAGAAGGCCACTCTAAAATGTGCAGTTTTGTCACACAACACAATGCCACAGATGTTTTGAGGGAGCATGCAATTGGCATGCTGACTGAAGGAAGGTCAACCAGAGCTGTTGCCAGAGAATTGAATGTTAATTCCTCTACCATAAGCCGCCTCCAACATCGTTATAGAGAAATTAGCAGTACGTCCAACCGGCCTCACAACCAAAGACCACACGAAACCACACCAGTCTAGGAACTCCACATCTGACTTCATCACCTGCGGGATCGTCTGAGACCAGCCACCCGGACAGCTGATGAAACTGTCGGATGTCTCAACTGAAGAATATCTGCACAAACTGTCAGAAAATGTCACAGGGAAGCTCATCTGCATGCTCGTCAATCTCACTAGGGTCTTGACTAGAATGCAGTTCGGCGTCGTAACTGACTTCAGTGAGCAAATGCTAACATTTGATGGCCACTGGCACGTAGGAGAAGTGTGCTCTTCAGGGATGAATCCCGGTTTCAACTGTACCGGGCAGGTGGCAGACAGCGTGTATTGCTTTGTGTGGGTGAGCGGTTTGCTGATGTCAACATTGTGAAATAGTGCCCCCTGGTGGCGGTGGGGTAGGAGTAGGCATAAGCTATGGACGACCGACAAAATTGCGTTTTATCGATGGCAAATTGAATGCGCAGAGATTCTTCCTAGAACCCTCTAAGAACGGTTCCACCAGCCTTTCTGCTCCCCCGCAGAAATCGAATTAGCATTATAATAATAAAACAATCCCCCATGCAAATCTGTCAGTTTAAGCTAGAGATTTTTTTTTTAATGTTTGCATTGGATGCATCTCAATCCACCTGTCGCACTTCCTCATAGGCGGACACAATGGAAGGTGACAGAGCTAGAGTGGTGTTTGTCAGATCATGAGACATATCGAAAATCGGTCGTCTCACATAATTGTCTGTAGCGTAGTGTTCTCCGTTTGACCTGCAACCCCCACAATGGTATCGGGGCTCGTCTGAAATCGGTACAGCAGATCTGCTAACTTCTGTCTGTAGCATCCGAACAGTTTGGCTCTAGGATGCCCACAGGCCTCACAACACTCATCTGAAGGTCCCCTGGTACCTGTTGAAAAAACTAATGGAAGTATACAGTATATGGAGGCTGTTCAGTGCCAAACATAATGGGTTAAATACATGTAAAAAAAAAATAATTATATATAATAATGTTTCCTGATATCTCTCAGATATATGACAGACACATAAACTTTCTTTTGATTTTTTTGGGGGCGGACTCTGTTGTTCCATGTAGTGAATATATTATTTGTTGAGTTTGTATGGCCTAATAGCAGTAAGGCACAAAAAAATATATATATAATAATTTCAAAAAAATATATACTGTTTGATACTTCAAGGCTTCAAGGGGTGTTAAAATTCTAAATCAAATAGAAAAAGTATTATTGGTATGACCTTCTTAATACAATTCCATATAGCTTAGTAGAACCCCCCTCCCCCCTCGTCTTAGACAGGGTTTAGACTCTTATGGGATAAAATTGTATTATTTATTACAATACATTACATATATCATAAGGCCTTTCTTTGAGGGCTTAGTTTACAGGCCACATCCGGCCTGCAAGTCACATTATGTTGGCTTGCAAAGTGATGTGTAATTCCTATTGGAATCCAGCCAGACTTAGTATATTCAACAAGTGGAATTGTTAGTCACCTGCAACCTGCATTCATAATGACTGCCAGGGTAGGAAACACTGAATATCTAGACTACCCCAATCATCTAAACTGGAACAACCATCTCAGTAACAGGTGCAATAAATCCAACAGATTGGATTAGTTTAGAAAACTGTATGTTGTGAATCTTTGTGTAGCATAAAACAAATCAACCAATCAATGGGCTCCCGAGAGGTGCAGCGGTCTAAGGCACTTCATCTCAGTGCTAGAGGTGTCACTACAGACCCTGGTTTGATTCCAGGCTGAATCACAACTGGCCGTGATTGGGAGTCCCATAAGGCGGTGCACAATTGGCCCAGTGTCATCTGGGTTAGGGTTTGGCCGGGTTAGGCCATCATTGTAAAAAAGAATTTGTTCTTAACTGACTTGCCTAGTTAAATAAATAAAATAAAAATACAAGGTGTACATTTAAAAAATACAGGTATTACAGTAAAACAAATTATTCAGAAAGTCTCCTTCCAATAGAGGATGCTGGGAAGTATTATATATGGTTCTTCTGATCAAAACAGTTCTTGGTAGGACCATGTCCTGCCGCAAAGAACACTTTCAGGAACACTCTTTTCTAAGATTGTAGGGTGGGGTAGGGAAACAAGGGCAGAGGGGTAGGGGTACGTAAGGGAGTAAACAAGGCATGGAGTGGGGTGGCGTGGACTCTGTCTGGCCTTTGTCACTTAACTATTGTCAGTACTTTAATAGATGCATTAAGTCAGTCGAACTGGGTACGCTAATTCCCTACAGCATGTGAACTATAGTCTCTGAAACGTTTCGACGAGTACACCTGCATGACTTCATACAGAAGGAGATTGGGAGAGAGCTGGGTATGGAGACGTTGAGAGAGGTTGAGAGGAGAGAGAGGTTGAGAGGAGTGAGAGAGGTTGAGAGGAGAGAGAGAGGTTGAGAGAGAGAGAGGTTGACGAGAGAGAGAGGTTGACGAGAGAGAGATTGAAAGACAAAAAGGGAGAGGTGGAAAGGGAGAGTGAAAAAACGTCAATCTGTGGCTTTCCTTCATTGACATGTAAATAGTGTTTTTTTGTCCTAGTTGAGGAGAGCTGAATTCCTCTGCTGGAGAAGGGAGCACAGGGAGGGGTGCAGAGCGAGGCGCAGGGGGACACTCACACCCCTGGGGGGGTCACATTTTGTAAGGGAGTTAGGGAGGAGGACTGCACCACACTATTGCCGATTCATACTTATTAGTCAGTGAAACACTGGGGAAAAACAGACTCTCTCCATTTCTCTCGTTCCCTCTCTCTTTAACTCCATCTTTCCCTTTCTTTCAAATGAACCAGGGGACTGAATTACTGGATGTTGACCAGCTAGAAGCTTGTTTTCACTGCAGTTAGAAATTGACACAGCAGCCATTTGCAAGTGGGACACACCACGGTTTTGAAGGTTTAATAGAGGGAGGGTATTGTCTTGTCTCTTCCGTTTCCCTCTTTTGAACGAAATACATATATTTGTTTTTATCTTGCTCGACTGTAGTGTGCTAGTTGTATTCAGAATGTGTGCGTGTGGTCTGAGACACACACTGCTCTGCTACCACACCGCCACATACATAAGTGAAGGCTTTTAGGAAGGGACGGTGTGGTAGTTGAGGAGAGTGGACAGTAATCTTCTTCCTGGTCAGTCCTGTCCATCTTACAGGCTCAGTCAGTTCACTGAGGTTATACATTAGCCAAGGTGTTACCGTGTGCTTTATATACTTAGTCTGCTTCAATGGCCTGACATCCAAGCACTATGTAAGATGGTTTTCTGGTGTGTCCTCTATCCTGTCTGATGACAGGATATGGGCTTTCTGGTGTGTGGCTTTCTGGTGTGTGTGTTTGTGCGCATGTGTGCATGCGTGAATGCTTCTGTGCGCGCATGTGTGTGGTGTTTGTGTATCCATGCATGTACATTGGTGTGTGTGTGTGTGTGTTTCTGCACGTGTACAACACATTTGTGTCTGTGTTTATGCATCAGCTAATCAGCACTGACGCTAACAGCTCATGAGCATCCGCCAATGGGCCTCCATCCAAGAGCCGCACCAGAAGCATCCTCTCCTTTAGTCTGGCTGCGTGTGCTGCGGAGAAAGAAGAAGCAGCCTCCTGTCTTTGTCTGAGTCAGTCCGACAGATGTCATTATTTACACCCGCCAAACATGCACATTCATACACTATGCTGCGTCCCAAATGGCACCCTATTCCCCTCTGGGCCCTGCTCAAAAGTAGTGCACTATATAGACAATAGGGTGACGTTTGCGACGGATCCAACACCTCCAAAACCTAATGTCCATCTGGGCACTATTCCATTTATGCAGATCTGATTGTGGCTCAGGGGAGTGAGCAGGGAATATAAGTATATTAAAATATGCACACAGCAGCACAGCACAGCTAGATCTTATTTATGGAAGTGTACAGGTGTACAAGTCACTTCAGCCAATGAGATCTCAGTACTTCTGTCTTTGCTGTTAGATCCTGAGGACTTGAGGCCATCATCCTGAGGCCATCATGGATACAGACTCTTCAGAGAGCGAGAGAGAGAATGAGTGAGAGAGAGCGAATGAGAGAGTGTAGTACTGTACTACTGTAACAAATAGCTGTAAATTTACAGCAAAACTTTTACAGTTAGCTACTGTAACTCTATATTACAGTACAGTACTATAAAGAGACATGCATTATGGGGTGTCAAGGGCATTCGCTACACTGTTGTAAAATGTTACAATACCATTTTACAGTAAAGTACTATATTTATAGCAGTATACTGTGAATTATGGTGCATTGTGGGAAATAATATCTGGCTCATGAACATATTTAGAGACATGCTTTGTAAGAGGCTATATGTTGCAGTCATTAGTGAGAATGCTGTACTGCACAGAATTTAGTACCATACTGCATTTAAAAAATATATTTGTTCAGTAAATTTCCAGTAACTTACTGGCTACTGTGCTGCCAGAAATGTACTGTAATTTAGAACTACCACATAGAATACCATAGTGGAATTTTGGAGTGTCAAAAACCTTTGGTGTTGTTGTGGCTCATTCATAAAATTTGAGGCGTGCCTTCGAAGAGGCTATACTTGTTGCACCCGTTACTGAGACCAATTTAAGTGATATGTGGTAGTAGTTCCCTAGCAATTGAATTCATTTTTGCCCTGTAATCACGTCCAGTTTGGAAGCTTTTGTTTAGGCCCTTTGAAGTGCAAGTGATATAAAACACCACATATTCATAAATATGCTGTAAGATACACATACCTAGCAGCCAACCTGCTTGCACTAATCTAATGTAATTACAGTACCAACATGATTACAGTAGCCTATATTTTCTTACTGTATAGTAGGCTAGTTTTTACGGTATTGTACCGTGTCATTGCTCTGCATTTTCCACTACCAACCAGAAAGCTTGTGGTAAATTGCTGTGAATATTAAAGTAACATAATTTGCACTAGCCAGAGATAGGCAAATACGTATATTCAAAAGGTATCTTGTTAAAAATACATGAGTGTTGAAGACCGATGTATTCTTAACTTCAACAACATTCCCAGTAACGGAAATATTTGAACTATTTGACTTGCTGTGATTGTGACGTGTGTTAAATGGTACATTTACATTTTGATCATGTAGCAGACGTTCTTATCCAAACAAGAATATACCACAGTCACATCAAGTAAAAAGATTATTACTGTTAAAAAGAGAATGTTGTAGTTAATCGGGCTCCCTGTCAGCATATATTTGTATTAGAAAATACAAAATAGGCTACGTGAAATGTAATCCAGGCCTGTGAAATACACATTTCATAATAGGTATTGAACGTATTGAAATAAATATATAAAATACATGTAACAGAAATACCCCTCGTTGGCACTAGCTTCCGGCACTGTAAATCTGCAGCAGTTTATTAACCACTATGCTTCCAGTAGTGCACTATAAATTCTAGAAATACAGCATATTGCTGTAGTCAGGTGTTCCATTAATATGCTGAACATTTTTGTTACAGTAAAGGTCCTATACATCTACAGTAATTTACTGGCTTCTGTGCTGCCAGTCATTTATTATAAATGTAAAGTAACCTACTGGCTACTGTACTGCCAGTAATTGACTGTAAAAATTACAGATTTTCTTTTACTGTGTTAAAGGGATACTTCAGGATTTTGGCAATGTCTCTCTTTAATGTCTCTGTGTCCAGTATGAAGGAAGTTTGAGGTAGTTTTGCAAGCCAATGCTAACATTGTGCTAATGCTAGTTAGCAATTGCGCTAGTGCTAGTTAGCAACGTCATTCAAACTGCATGCAAAGACATAAAAATGGTATCCACAAGTTCATCTGACTCTGGGGAAGTAGATAAAGGGCCTCATTGCTAAAATCATGAAGTATCCCTTTAAGGCTGTTGGTATATTAGGGATGCAATGATTCACCAATACTGGTGAATCATTGGTGCCCCGGTTCAAATGATTAAGATGCATATGTTTAAGATGCATGATGCGTGCATCGGTCTGTGGGACCCCAAACCAATCAAAATGTAGCATGCATTAGTCAGGAAATTGATTCAAATGTTACGAATCGCCGGTCCACACATTTCGTTTCCTCATATTACTATCTTTTTACCATTCAAAAATATCTCTCACCTTTTGTGACAACTGATGTAACCTCTCCTTCAGTGTCAAACTAAGCATGTAACTGTGTTGAAAGTCACTGATCAACAAGAAATTTAGCATGTAGATCAACCCAGGCAATACATGTGTCTGTAGCCAGTGTACTTAAGAAAGAAATTACTTATGAAAAATACTTTTGTCGGGTATCTGTACCTTACTTTGCTATTTATATTTTCGAACAACATTTACTTTCACTTCACCACATTCCTAAAGAAAATAATGTACTTTTTACTCCATAAAATTTCCCTGAGACTCAAAGTGCTCGTTAGATTTTGAATGCACAGAAAATGGTCCAATTCACACACTTTTTAAGAGAACATCTCTGGTCATCCATACGGCCCCTGATCTGGAGAACTCACTAAACACAAATGTTTCTTTTGTAAATGATGTCTGAGTGCTGGTGTGTGACCTTGGACATCCGTAAATAATACAAATAAAAAAATACAGTTGTGCAGTCTGGTTTATAAGGACTTTTAAATTATTCATACTTTTACTTTTTTTTCTAAGTATATTTTAGCAATTACATTTACTTTTGATACTTAAGTTGATTAAAAACCAATACTTTTAGACTTTTACTCAAGGAATATTTTACCGGGTGGCTTTCACTTTTACTTGAGTCATTTTCTATTTTAAAGGTGTCTTTACTTTGACTTAAGTGACTACTTTTACTCGCGTTTGATTTAGACTGTTCAGGCACTGTCACCAATAGTTTTGGTAGTTTTGCTTATAATAAACCTGTGCATGTGGTCATTTTTTTTAAACACGGGGTAAGGTTGATAGTTTCATAAGGAGGACAACGATTGCTTTTTCAACTGCACGGCTGAAGCAGGAGTAAAATAAACCTTCCAAATGATCAAAATCATTTTTGATGTTGAGACAGGGGGGCAAGAAACAAATTTGTTAAGATCAACATTGAAACGTTACAAGCTCAAACATTTGGAATCTGCAAAAAATGACACGTTAATTAGTGGATGATGGTGATTTCAGATCAAAAATGTGTGGACAAAAAAAAAGACATTACCCCTCTTATCTGATAGCGGGTAGATGCCCGGTTTCCCTTATGGCTCCGCTCAGGTGCCGACATACACCATAGACATGCACTGGGTGTAAACACCTAATATTGAGTTGCACCCCCTTTTGCCCTCAGAACAGTTTCAATAGCTGAATTCACTGTCATGTTCGTGGAACCAGTAACGGACAATCCTAGCCTTGTGGCATGAGGCATTATCCTGCTGAAAATGTTTTATTCACAGATCGATACACTGCTGCCATGAAGAGATGCACCTGGATGGCAATGTTGTTCAGATATCCTGCGGCATTCAAACGTTGCTCCACTTTTATCAAGGGACCCAATGAAAACACACCCCACACCATCACAACACCAGCCTGCAATGTGGACGCGGCATGATGGATGCTCATGTGGCTTTCTCCATACCCTAGTTCTCCCATCAGCGTAAAACAGCAGGAACTGCGATTCATCAGACCAGGCAATGCTTTTCCTCATTACATGTTGAATGCTTAACAGGACAGAAAATGGTCCCATTCACACACGTTTTAAGAGAACATCCCTGGTCACCACTACTGCCTCTGATCTGGAGGACTCACTAAACAGAGAACATCCCTGGTCACCACTACTGCCTCTGATCTGGAGGACTCACTAAACAGAGAACATCCCTGGTCACCACTACTGCCTCTGATCTGGAGGACTCACTAAACAGAGAACATCCCTGAACATCCCTGATCTGTCACCACATCCCTGGTCACTGCCTCTGATCTGGAGGAGAGAACATCCCTGGTCACCACAACTGCCTCTGAAACAGAGAACATCCCTGGTCACCACTACTGCCTCTGATCTGGACCACTAAACAGAGAACATCCCTGGTCACCACTACTGCCTCTGATCTGGAGGACTCACTAAACACAAATGATGTCTGAGTGTTGGTATGTGCCCCTGGATATCCGTTTAAAAAAAAAATAACTTGAAAATTGTGCCGTCTGGTTTGCTTAATATAAGGACTTTTGAATGATTCATACTTTCACTTGTAATACTTACCGTAAGTGTATTTTAGCAATTACATGTATTTTGATACTTAAGTACATAAAAAAACAATACTTTTAGACTTTTACTCAAGTAGTATTATACCGGGTGACCTTCACTTTTACTTGAGTCATTTTATATTCAGGTGTCTTTGCTTCTACTTAAGCGTGACAATTGGGTTCTTTTTTCCACCACTGCTGGAACTGCAATTCTTGACACATTCAAACCGGCGCCCCTGGCACCTATTACCATAGCCCATTCACACTCCAAGTGGCACACATGCACAATCCCTATCTCAATTGTCTCTAGGCTTGAAAATGCTTCTTTAATAAACCATGAGAGTCTATTGACGTAATTTTAAAAAATCCTGCAAAAAAGTCCTGCAGTTAAAGCTAGCTATATCCGTTTTTAGATATTTTACAGGTTTTAACCTATGTTATCACCTTCATCTACACTGATTGACGTGGATTTAACAGGTGACATCATTAACCTCTTAAGGGATCACACAGTGCGTTCGGAAAGAATTCAGACCCTTTGACCTTTTCCACATTTTGTTACGTTCCACCTTATTCTTAAATGGATTGAATACATTTTTAAAAAATCCTCATTATTCTACACGCATTACCCATAATGACAAAGTGAAACAGGTTTTTAAACATTTTAGCAAATTTATTAAGAATAAAAAACACATTTTATCACATTTACACAAGTATTTAGACCCTTTACTTTGTTGAAGTACCTTTGGCTGCGATTGCAGCCTCGAGTCTTTGTGGGTATGACTTTACAAGCTAGGCACACCTGTATTTGGAGAGTATCTCCCATTCATCTCTGCAGATCCTCTGAAGCACTGTCAGGTTGGATGGGGAGCGTCGCTGCACAGCTATTTTCAGGTCTCTCCAGAGATGTTCAATCAGGTTCAAGTCCGGGCACCCGCTAGGCCACTCAGGGACATTCAGAGACTTGTCCCGAAGCCACTCCTGTGTTGTATTGGCTGTGTGCTTAGGGTCGTTGTCCTGTTGAAAGTTGAACCTTCAGCCCAGTCTGAGGTCCTGAGTGCTCTGGAGCAGGTTTTCATCAAGGATCTCCCTGTACTTTTTTCCGTTCATCTTTCCCTCGATCCTGACTAGTCTCCAAGTCCCTGCCGCGGAAAAACATCCCCACAGCATGATGCTGCCACCAACATGCTTCACTTTAGGGATGGAACCAGGTTTCCTCTAGAGGTGACATTTGCATTCAGGCCAAAGTGTTCAATCTTGGTTTCATCAGACCAGAGAACGTTGTTTGTCATGGTCTGAGAGTTTTTAGGTGCCTTATGGCAAACTCCAAGCGGTCTGTCGTGCCTTTTACTGAGGAATGGCTTCCGTCTGGCCACTCTACCATAAAGGACTGATTGGTGGAGTACTGCAGAGATGGTTGTCCTTCTGGAAGGTTCTCCCATCTCCACAGAGGAACTCTGGAGCTCTGTCAGAGTGAACATTGGGTTCTTGGTCACCACCTCCCTGACCGAGTTCCTTCTCCCCCGATTGCTCTAGGGAGAGTATTGGTGGTTCCAATGCTGCAGACATTCTTTGTGTAACGGATTTCCTCCTCTTGGTCTGAGGAGGAGTAAGGATCGGATCAAAGCGCAGCGTGGTAAGTGTTCATGATGATTTTAATTAAAGAAAGCACTGAACACTGAATCAAAACAATAAACGATGACGTGAAATTACAAACCCGAAACAGTACCGTGTGGCCCAAACACTCATACGGAAACAAACACCCACAACTCAAAAGTGAAACCCAGGCTACCTAAGTATGATTCTCAATCAGAGACAACTAACGACACCTGCCTCTGATTGAGAACCATACCAGGCCAAACTCAAAACCCCAACATAGAAAAACACACATAGACTGCCCAACCCAACTCACGCCCTGGCCATACTAAATAAAGACAAAACAAAGGAAATAAAGGTCAGAACGTGACACTTTGATATCCTTCCCCAGATCTTTGCCCTTTGTCTTGGAGCTCTACCGACAATTCCTTCGAACCTCATGGCTTCGTTTTTGCTCTGACATGCACTGTCAATTGTGTGTAGACTGATGAGGGGAAACAAGTATATGTAATACATTTTAGAATAAGGCTGTAACATAACAAAATTTGGAACAAGTCTGGGGTCTGAATACTAGACCTGGTCAGTCTATGTCATAGAAAGAGTAGGTGTTCCTAATGTTTTGTACACTCAGTATATGTTCATCATCTACACACACAATAACACACACACAGACAGGGAAGTCAGCTCAGACAGACCCAGCTGAAAGGACCCGCTCATGAGCTCCATCAGCAGCATATTTGAATTTAGAATGGAAATTGAATGTGTTAATGCAGCAAATGTTAGTTCATCTGATCGTATCACATCAAACTGAATCGCATTGATTCGTTCCTCGAATCAAACCGAATCGCACCGAATTGTTTCAAACTAAACTTATCCTTCCTGTATTGTATCTGAGCCCATGTATCTAGAGACGTATTGAATCGTCTTGAAAGGGAAAGATGCACATCCCTAGTATTGGTGCTTTAAAGGCTGGTCCTGGTTCAGTTCAGTAATGATGGGGCCAGATTGCTTATTGTTGTGTTTAGCTGATCTAGGATCAGTTCCATAATAAAGGTGTCATCAGTGTCATTAGTATGATAGTCTGTTGCTGACCTCTTCAAGGCTAATATAGGATCAGTTAATCAGTTAGTGCAATTAAGCCTGGCTCTTGTGTTGGTCTGTATTGGTGCTGTAAGCATTGTAAGCACCTGAATCTGATCCGTGTTAGTATTCAGCATGACTCCATTTTGGCCCCATCTGTCAGGATCCCTGCTGAGAGAGACGTGTCATTATCCTACCTGGGAGGGAGGGAGGGAGGGAGGGAGGGGTAGAGACTGAGAGAGAGAAAGC
Source organism: Oncorhynchus gorbuscha (assembly GCF_021184085.1). Taxonomy (NCBI): domain Eukaryota; kingdom Metazoa; phylum Chordata; class Actinopteri; order Salmoniformes; family Salmonidae; genus Oncorhynchus; species Oncorhynchus gorbuscha. The sequence continues at coordinate 7,977,499 of NC_060192.1, read as the reverse complement.
AACAAGTAAAAAACCAAACAGATAATGTTGTTATGGCAAATGTACTGATTCTCTCCAGTTTGCATATGTTTATATGGTGTGTGTGTGTTCACAGTGTGTCGTGTGGGTGTTGTTTCGTGTTAGTCGCCATGTGTTGTATATAACATGGAGTGACGGTAGGGTATGTAGTAGAGCCAAGCATAGTCCTGAGCCCGTTACACAGTTAGAAAAAATGTATGGAGGGAATGTGCTTTTCATAGCAGTGTGTAAATCTTATGTAAATTAGCTAACATGTCTGCCAGAGAACGCGAGAGAGCGAGAAGGAGCGCGAGAGAGAGAGAGAGAGAGAGAGAGAGAGAGAGAGAGAGAGAGAGAGAGAGAGGGAGAGAGAGAGAGAGAGAGAGAGAGAGAGAGAGAGAGAGAATAGATAGTGAAAGAGTGAGAAATACATGGAGAGAGAGAGAGAGAGAGCGAGTGAGAGAGAGAGAGAGAAGAGATCGTGAGAGAGTGAGAAATACATAGAGAGAAAAAAGTAAGAAAGAGACGCACGCCGAAAAGAGGGACAGAGAATGAGAGGAAACAAGTGAGAATGATCACAGCAATTTCCGGGGTGAATCAAATCAAAGTTGAAAAGACGAGCTGAATTTGATCTGAATTTGATCTGTTTTGTTTATCCTGCTTTTATTGTTTGTGGGATTTATCCCTGAGGGCTGAACTAACTACACTGTGTTTTAGGGGTGTCATCTTATATTCCCACAATGACTGGGCCCAAAGAAATATAGACACCTTAATCAATCTATACAACTTGCCAAATGTGTTTTATAAAAGTTAGTTTTGGAGAAGGTGAAACATTATATTACTATGATGACATATTATTATCTACAAATCATCTGGGCTAGACAATCTGGACCCGCTCTTCCTAAAATTATCCACCGCCATTGTTGCAACCCCTATTACTAGTCTGTTCAACCTCTCTTTCATATCGTCTGAGATTCCTAAAGATTGGAAAGCGTTCTCGTTCATCCCACTCTTCAAAGGGGGTGACACTCTAGATCCAAACTGTTACAGACCTATATCCATCCTGCCCTGGCTTTCTAAACTCTTCAAAAGCCAAGTGAACAAACAGATCACCGACCATTTTGAATCCCACCGTACCTTCTCCGCTATGCAATCCGGTTTCCGAACTGGTCCCGGGTGCACATCAGCCACGCCCAAGGTCCTAAATGATATCATAACAGCCATCGATAAAATACAGTAGTGTGCAGCCGTCTTCATCGACCTGGCTGAGGCTTTCGACTCTGTCAATCACCGTATTCTTATCGGCAGACTGAGCAGCCTTGGTTTCTCTAATAACTGCCTCGCCTGGTTCACTAACTACTCAGATAGAGTTTAGTGTGTCAAATCGGGGGCCTGTTGTCCGGACCTCTGGCAGTCTCTATGGGGGTGCCACAGGGTTCAATTCTGATACCGACTCTTTTCTCTGTATATATCAATGATGTTGCTCTTGCTGTGGGTGATTCTTTGATCCACCTCCACGCAGACAACACCATTCTGTACACTTCCGGCCCTTCTTTGGACACTGTGTTAACAAACCTCCAAACAAGCTTCAATGCCATACAACACTCCTTACGTGGCCTCCAACTGCTTTTATATGCAAGTAAACAATATGCATGCTCTTCAACCGATCGCTACCCACACCCGCTCGCCAGACTAGCTTCACTACTCTGGACGGTTCTGACTTAGGATATGTGAACAACTATAAACACCTAGGTATCTAGCTAGACCGTAAACTCTCCTTCCAGACTCATATTAAGCGTCTCCAATCCACTCATGCTGTAAAACTGACCATCCTATTGATCCTTGACATGTAATTTACAAAATAGCCTCCAACACAGCAGATTGGATGCAGCAGATTGGATGCAATCTATCACAGTGCCATCAGTTTTGTCACCAAAGCCCAATATACTGTCCACTACAGCGACCTGTATGCTCTCGTTGGCTGGTCCTCGCTACATATTTGTCGCCAAACCCACTTGCTCCAGGTCATCTATAAGTCTTTGCTAGGTAAAGCCCCACCTTATATCAGATCACTGGTCACCACAGCAACACCCACCCGTAGCACGCGCTCCAGCAGGTATATTTCACTGGTCATCCCCAAAGCCAGCACCCCTTTTGGCCGCCTTTCCTTCCAGTTCTCTGCTGCCAATGACTGGAACAAATTGCAAAAATCACTGAAGTTGGAGACATATCTCCCTCACTATCTATAAGCATCAGCTGTCAGAGCAGCTTACCGATCGATGCAGCTGTACACAGCCCATCTGTAAACAGACCATCCAACCAACTACCTACCTACCTCATCCCATTTTTGTTTTTGTTTTTCTGCTCTTTTGCACGCCAGTATTTCTACGTGCACATCTTCATCTGCACATCTATCACTCCAGTGTTAATTGCTAAATTGTAATTACTTCGCCACTATGGCCTATTTATTTCCTTACCTCCTTACTTCATTTGAACACACTGTATACAGATTTTTCTACTGTGTTATTGACTGTACTGTTTGTTTACCCCACGTGAAACTCTTTGTTGTTGTTTTTTGTCGCACTGCTTTGCTTTATCTTGGCCAGGCCACAGTTGTAAATGAGAACTTGTTCTCAACTGGCCTACCTGGTTATATAAAGGTGAAGTAAAAAATTTAAAAAGTATCACATTATTTGTTTCTTCCTCATCTGTAACTGGTATTCTCCTTTACGTATGAACACTATAAACGTGCATTCAATATTATCAGTGTGTCCTAATCTGTCAATGGTGCCCCTGTAGCTCTGATCGACAAGGATCCTTCGGCAACTGTCTAAATGAGTTAAGCTCTTGGAAGTTGTAAGGATTCTTTTACAGCTAAAAGTATACACAGTGTACAAAACATTTGGAATACCTTCCTAATATATAGTTGCAACCCCTTTTGCTTTCAGAACAGCCTCAGTTCGTCAGGGCATGGACTCAAGGCGTTGAAAGCGGTCCACAGGTATGCTGGCACATGACTCCAATGCTTCCCACAGTTGTGTCAAGTTGGCTGGTAGTAGATCTCTACTCCGAATATCTCTATCTCATCCCTACAGATGCTCAATTAGATTGAGATCTGGTGACTGGGCAGGCCACTACAGTAAATTGAATTCAATGTCATGTTTGTGGAACGAGTCCTGGACAATCCTAGGCTTGTGGTATGGGGTATTATCCTGCTGAAAAACATTCATTCACTGATCTATACACTGCTGCCATGAAGAGATGCACCTGGTTGGCAATGATGTTCAGATATCCTGCGGCATTCAAACGTTGCTCCACTTTTATCAAGGGACCCAATGAAAACACACCCCACACCATCATGCCACCAGCCTGCAATGTTGACGCGGCATGATGGATGCATGTACTCGTGGTTTTCTCCATACCCGAGTTCTCCTATCAGTATGAAACAGCAGGACCCGGGATTCATCAGACCAGGCAATGATTTTCCAATTCTCCGGTGTCCAGTGTTTTCGTTCCTTAGCCCACTGCAAGCACAGTTTCTTGTTTTTATGCTAAAAGAAGTGGAACTCTGTAAGGTTGTCAGCTGCCATACCCCATTCTTGTCAAGGTACGACGAGTTGCTCATTCTTTTATGGGCAATGTTGTACTGGACTGTCAGTTGACTAACTCTAGCCCATCTATTGCTCAGTACAATTCCTGTCCGCCTCTGTCCTCTTTCATCAATAACCTGTTTTCAACCACTGGCCTGCCGTCGGCTGGATGTCCTTTGGGTGGTGGACCATTGTTAATACACACGGGAAACTGTTGAGAGTGAAAATGTCCTTTGGGTGGTGGACCATTGTTAATACACACGGGAAACTGTTGAGAGTGAAAAACCCAGCAGCGTCGCAGTTCTTGACACACCTGGCACCTACTACCATACTCCATTCAAAGGCACTTGTGCATTTTGTCTTGCCCATTCACCCTTGGAGTAGCACACGCGTCCACAATCCATGGCTCAAGGCATAAAACCTCTTCTTCAACCCGTCTCCTCCCCTTCATCTACACTGACCGAAGTGGATTTAACAGGTGACATCCATAAGGGATCATAGCTTTCACCCTGGATTCACCTCGGTGCAAATCACATTGTATGTCCCATCGTAAACACTCCAGAAAAGTGATTATTTACTGAAACAGATCACTTTTTGGCCAAGGTCTTTAGGTCATAGCAAATCCCCTGTGACAGTGAGCGCATGTGTCTATAAGTCAGTACCTTTTTGGTGTGTGTGTCAGGCAGTGGCGATTGTAGCATGTAAAAATATCCTGAACTTAAATTTCAAATGTTGGTTGAGTGTGTTTGTTATCGCTTCCATACAGTGGCGTCATGCCCATTGAGACTGAAGAGGCAGAGGGTTTTGTCACGGTTTGGACTACCTCAGTTTTAATCCATTCTCTTTTTAAAAGCTATAGCCATCTTCACCCAAGTCTGGGCCGAAAGGAAAGCAACGTCACTTCATTTAGTAATGCACAATTAGGGATTCAGCACAAACATTCCCATTGCCACAAATACCTCAGTCTTTTCAATGCCTATTTGGCATCCAAAGATCCAAACCTCTGACTCATGTTGTGAGT
>NC_060192.1:7930391-7970391 GCF_021184085.1 Oncorhynchus gorbuscha | reverse complement strand
GGAAGGTTTGGGAATGGCTTCCTTTTAGGTGGTTGTAGAATTTAACAAATCTTTTCTGGATTTTGATAATTATCAGGTATCGGCCACAGAGGATATTAGTCTCAATTTGGTGTTGTTCGCATTTTGTGAGTTCTTTGTTGGTGAGAGGACCACATACCTCACAATCATGAAGGGCAATTGGTTCTATAATTGATTCAAAAATTTTTAGCCAGATCCTAATTGGTATGTCAAATTTTATGTTCCTTTTGATGGCATAGAATTCCCTTCTTGCCTTGTCTCTCAGATCATTCACAGCTTTGTGAAAGTTACCTGTGGCGTTGATTTTTAGGCCAAGATATGTATTGTTTTTTGTGTGCTCTAGGGCAACGGTGTCTAGATGTAATTTGTATTTGTGGTCCTGGCGACTGGACCTTTTTTGGAACACCATTATTTTGGTCTTACTGAGATTTACTGTCGGGCCCAGGTCCGACAGAATCTGTGCAGAATATCTAGGAGCTGCTGTAGACCCTCCTTGGTTGGTGACAGAAGCACCAGATCATCAGCAGACATTTGACTTCAGACTAGTAGGGTGAGGCCGGGTGCTGCAGTCTTTTCTAGTGCCCTCGCCAATTCGTTGATATATATGTTGAAGAGGGTGGGGCTTAAGCTGCATCCCTGTCTCACCCCACGGCCCTGTGGGAAGAAATGTGTGTTTTTTACCTATTTTAACTGCACCCTTGTTGTTTGTGAACATGGATTTTATAATGTCGTATGTTTTTCCCCCAACACCACTTTCCATCAATTTGTATAGCAGACCCTCAAGCCAAATTGACTCTAAGGCTTTTTGAAATCAACAAAGCACTATTTTGGTTTGTTTGTTTGTCAATTAGGGTGTTCAGAGTGAATATGTGGTCTGTCGTACGATAATTTGGTAAAAAAGTCAATTTCACATTTTCTCAGTACATTGTTTTCACTGAGGAAATGTACGAGTCTGCTGTTAATGATAATGCAGAGGATTTTCCCAAGGTTGCTGTTGACGCATATCCCACAGTAGTTATTGGGGTCAAATTTGTGTCCACTTTTGTAGATTGGGGTGATCAGAATAAGGATGATGTTAAAGAGTTTTAGTGTAGCCAATTGGAATTTGTTGTCTGCATATTTTATAATTTCATTGAGGATACCATCAACACCACAGGCCTTTTTGGGTTGGAGGGTTTTTATTTTGTCCTCTTGTTAATTCAAGGTAATTGGAGAATCCAGTGGGTTGCTCATTCTTTAATAGTAGTCTTTTATAGTTGATTCTAAGATTTGTATTTGATCATATATTTGTTTTTGCTGTTTGTTCTTTGTTATAGAGCCAAAAAGATTGGACAAGTGGTTTATACATACATCTCCATTTTGGATAGATAATGCTTCATTTTTTAATTTTCCCAGAAGTGGTTAGAGTCTATGGATTCTTCATTTACATTGAGATCATTTCTGACATGCCGTTGCTTCTTTTTCTTTGGTGTATATCTGTATTGTTTGAGTGATTCACCATAGTGAAGGCTTAGACCCAGGTTTTCTGGGTCTCTATGTTTTTGGTTGGATAGGTTTCTCAATTTCTTTCTTAGGTTTGGTGTAGGTCCGGGGGGGGGGATACTTGTGTTTATCTGCTGTATGGTAGCAGGATGGAAGTCTTTCGTGGTAGCGGTGTGGATATAACCACTTGTGCATTGGGGAAAGTAGAAGAAGCTTTTTCAATCACTCCCTTGAGTGCTGTGGTGACCCATTCCTGCTGTGCTCTTAGGTCGTTTGTACCTGAGTGTACTATTATGTGGCTGGGTTAATTAACCTAGTTGGTCCTCAAACAGAAGGTCTGTTCTCAGTGGGTGTGGGGGGTTGTCAGGAGGGCTATCAGGATGGCTGTGTCTCTCCCTCTATCCTTCTCCTCTGGCACAAACCCCTCTCTTCCTCCCTCTGTTTGTTTTTCTGTGCAAGTGTATGTGTGTTAGGGTATAATGCAGGTAATCGGTATCCCGGGTTTCAGACCGGTATGCCTGTCTATTCTCCCCCCTCCCTCAGTAAATCATAATGGAGTCAGGAGAGCTTAACTGGAATGGGAAAGGGGGATACCTAGTCAGTTGTATAACTAACTGCCTTCAATTGAAATGTGTCTTCCGCATTTAACCCAACCCTTCTGAATCAGATAGGTGCGGGGGGGGGGCTGCCTTAATTGACGTCTTTGGTGCATGGGAAACAGTGGGTTAAACTACCTTGCTCAGGGGCAAAACGACAGATTTTCACCTTGATTGTGGACTTGAGGGAACGCCCCCTTATCCACATCGATGGAACAGTAGTGGAGAGTGGAGAGGAGTAGTGGAGAGGGTAGTAAGTTTTAAGTTCCTCGGTGTACACATCACAGACAAACTGAATTGGTCCACCCACACAGACAGCATCGCGAAGAAGGCGCAGCAGCGCCTCTTCAACCTCAGGAGGCTGAAGAAATTTGGCTTGTCACCAAAAGCACTCACAAACTTCTACAGATGCACAATCGAGAGCATCCTGTCGGACTGTATCACCGCCTGGTACGGTAACTGCTCCGCCCACAACCATAAGGCTCTCCAGAGGGTAGTGAGGTCTGCACAACGCATCACCGGGGGCAAACAACCTGCCCTCCAGGACACCTACACCACCCGATGTCACAGGAAGGCCATAAAGATCATCAAGGACAACAACCACCCGAGCCACTGCCTGTTCACCCCACTATCATCCAGAAGGCGAGGTCAGTACAGGTGCATCAAAGCTGGGACCGAGAGACTGAAAAACAGCTTCTATCTCAAGGCCATCAGACTGTTAAACAACCACCACTAACATTGAGTGGCTGCTGCCAACACACTGACTCAACTCCAGCCACTTTAATAATGGGAATTGATGGGAATTGATGTAAAATATATTACTAGCCACTTTAACTTCTTAAGGAAGACGCAGAATACAGTTCCCATGCAGGAACATCACTCAGCGGAGTTTCAGAGCGCTACCTATAGTTTTTGATAAAACTCATTAAACTTTCATTAAAATACACATTCAATGTAGTGAATTGTCCGGGTAAATCCACCAAGTCATTTGTAAAATGCTTTTCAAAATATCCTGATAGTCTGATTTTGCGGTAGCCGAGACCTGAAGAAATGGGCTGTCTCTTCTTCGTTTGACCAAGAAACAAATCCGAGACAAATGACAAGACTGTTGACATCGTGTGGAAGCTGTAGGTATTGCAAGCTCGGCCCCATTTAATCTGAGTCATGTTTAACAATGGGTTGAGTTGGCGCATGGATATATTTTTCCATTTTCAGTGATCAGATTTTCCTGCACTTTTCGATGAAACGCACGTTCTGTTATAGTCACAGCCGTGATTTAACCAGTTTTATAAACGTCTGAGTGTTTTCTATCCACACATACTAATCATATGCATATACTATATTCCTGGCATGAGTAGCAGGGCGCTGAAATGTTGTGCGATTTTTAACAAAAAGCTGCAAAAATTCGCAGCCTCCCTAATTAACCAGAAGGGGACTAGGGTTCCAATTTTGGAACCCCCCCCCACGTTCAGCTGGAAGGTGGCGCATGGAACGCAAAAATATTCCTAAAAATATTTAACCTCCACACATTAACAAGTCCAATGGCTCAAATGAAAGATAAACACCTTGTTTATCTACCCAGCAAGTCAGATTTCTAAGATGTTTTACGGCGAAAACATAGCACATATTTATGTCAAACCTCCACCGAAGACACAGCTAATTTGCATAGCCAAGTTGAAAAAAATATGCAATCAACAAACGCAGGATTAAAAGAAAAATAATGCACTAACCTTTTGAAATCTTCATCGGATGACAGTAATATAACATGTTACACAGTACATTTATGTTTTTTTCAATAATATGCTATATATATCCATAAATCTCTGTTTACAATGATGCATCGTTCAAAAAATGCTATTCAAATGTCCTGAGAAATGACGATAGCTCCGGCAGATAACGTCAGCTAACAAGGAATACACATCATAAACTTTTACTAAATATGCATGTTCTACATATATATAGTTAGATACACTTCTTCTGAATGCAATCGCTGTGTTACATTTATTTTTAACGTTACAGGTTTCGTTCACTAGGCTATACTATGAGACGGCGCTCAAAAAGTTGCATTATGGCTCCTCTATCTTGGAGTCCACATAAACCCAAATTTACCACATAAATATTCCCTTACCTTTGCTGTTCTTCCATCAGAAGACCTGGAAGGAATTATACTTACCAAAAACAGCGTTTAGTTTTGCAGTCTGTGTCTTTCGGTTCTCAAAAACGACACATTTCGGTTGAAATGTAGCCAAAAGTCAAGTGGATGCGCACCAAAATGTCAAACTTACATATTATATGTCGATTAAACTTGTCAAACTAACTTCATAATCAAGCTTTAACATGTTATAAAGGTGTACAGCAATCGTGAGGACGAACAGAAACACAGGCACCGTTTAATCGATCTTGGAAAAAAGACAGGACTTGACCAGAGCGCGCATAAAAGTGACCTGTTTTTTCGCGTGACCGAAAGGTTTCGGCCAGCCAAAACTCTCGTGAGCACCGATTCTCACAATGAGAAGCCCCATTGAAAGCGGAGATCGCGCTGAAGTCAGAAAGACTGTTCCCAGAACTGTAACTGCTTGGGAAGGGTGGGGGCGATGACGTCAAAGTTGGGCCAACTTTTCTGATGATAAGAGAGAGTTTGGGAGAATGACTGCCCTGAGAGTTCTGCTTTACATACAGACATAATTTAAACGGTTTTAGAAGCTTTAGAGTGTTTTCTATTCAATAATATTTTTTTTTGCATATATTAGCAACTATTGACAAAAAAAGTATGTTTACTATGGGCACGCAATTACTCCAGCGGGGGCAGTAGACAGCCCTATCCCCATGAGGTTTTAAACAATGCTACTTAATATAATGTTTCCATACCCTACATTATTTATATGTATACGTATATACTGTACTCTATATCATCTACTGCATCTTTATGTAATACATGTATCACTAGCCACTTTAAACTATGCCACTTTGTTTACATACTCAACTCATATGTATACACTGTACTCGATACCATCTACTGCATCTTGCCTATGCCGCTCTGTACCATCACTCATTCATATATCTTTATGTACATATTCTTTATCCCTTTACACTTGTGTGTATAAGGTAGTAGTTTTGGAATTGTTAGCTAGATTACTCGTTGGTTATTACTGCATTGTCGGAACTAGAAGCACAAGCATTTCGCTACACTCGCATTAACATCTGCTAACCATGTGTATGTGACAAATAAAATTTGATTTGATTTGTCAGCTCGGGGATTCAATCCAGCAACCTTTCAGTTACCGGCCGAACGCTCTAACCACTGAGACGTTGTAGTCATGTTTGAAGGGTTGTAGTCCTGTTTGAAACGTTTAGGGAAAGGTTAAGGTCTGGCGAGGGGATGTACTGGTATGTCTTCTATATAAGTAGTTTGTGGTCCTGTGGTACAGTTATAGGGGGTAGTGGTGAGGGGATGATCTAGTAGGCTTTGTGGTGGGGTTTAATTGAGGAATCGTGAGGTGTTTAGAGGGGGATGAGGTAGTAGCCCTGTTGGTGGGGCTTGGGAGGAGTGTTGAGGTGGAGGAGGAGGTATTATGTCGATTCTGTGGATGAATGTCTCTCTTCCTCCTGGGCTAGAACAGCAGCAGAAACCTGAGAGGATTGATCAGGTTGGGAGGGAGGAGAAAGAAAGAAAGAGAAAGATTTAAGTTCACGTTATCCATGTATGGAACAGCCAAGTCAACTACAGTGTAGGTTCTTTATAATAGTGTTATAATGAATATTGTAGGGGGGCATAAAGTTATAGCGGTGGAATAGCCTGTATGTATATGTGAGAGTAGTAAGAGTCTTCTCTCTAGATGTAGTTTGGTGGGGAGAGAGTCCTGGCCTCAGCCATGCACTTTTTTTCTGGTCAACCACAGCTCTGGCTCTGATTGGACCATTCTCAGGAAGGAATTCTGCTCTCTGAGGTCTAGATCCCGCCCCCTCTGAGCCCGGGTTGCACTGGAACACAACGGCATTCCCTCTGCACACACGGAGGGGGAAAGTGCGTATGTTTGAGGGAGAGAGTGACATTGTGTATGAGAGGGAAGGAGATAAAGAGAGTGACTGAAGCATTTAGGGACAGTTAAAATTTTCCTGGAGGGGGTCTGATCCAACTCGAAGCACCTGCAAAGCGTAATATTTAAACGTGAACATTGCAGCAAAAGCGAACTCCTTCCTCCTCTACAAAATGTTGAGTTTTCCCGGGATATTGTGAAACGCTGGGGAAGCTGTGAAGCCAGCTGTAGACTATTGTGTGATTGTGTTTGAGTCTGTTATTAAATGTGAATGTTTACTGCTTTTCATTAAATCATGTATGTCTACAAATATTACATATGTATTCCTTTATATGGGCAGAATATTGTAGCGTAGGCCTATGCAGTCGTTCATATCCACAGAATGTTTTATATAAATTTGTTCATATGGTTATATAAAGGCTGAATGATAAAAACAGTTTCTACAATGTATTTTCATTTTAAAGAATGTATTTTCATTTTTTATTTAAAAAATTACACTACCACATTAACACCAACCATTCACAATAAAACATGTATTTATCAATGTAAAAGCTTAGGAAAATACAGAAATCCTGGTGCAACAATAAGTAGGCCTAAAGTAGGCCTACTTATGTGCTTAGTGTTCTGGTCTCAAAGGGTTTCTGGGGTCATTGAAAATGATTGAAATGGATGTGTCATGAATAAGTGTCAAAGTAGGCTAGGCGCTCATTTTTCTCAGATGCAACTTGAAACGGCAACTTAAAAGTGTAGCCAACGCTCTTCGGGTAAGACTCCAGGCGCTCAGTCGTGGTGTACTTCTGAACCAGTGACTTCAGATCCTTCTGTTGTTTGCGCCAGCGAGGTCTTTGCCATGGCGGTGGAACGCCAGCAAGATGCTGCTCCGTTCTCATTTAGCCTCTTTGCTGCTGTCGTTGCAATGGCTCGATTTAACGTCCAAATGGTGGGGTGGGTTAGCGACAAGATTTGCCATGTCTTGCAGGACCAGCGTCATAGCAGTTCCATAATTCTGAGATGAAAAAAAGAAACCATGTTATTGGCCTTGGGCATGCTCTCATCGACAATAAGAATACGAGTAATAAATCCATTACTCTGTTAATCAAGACATAAGCGATCAAGGTTTCATTTTAAAAATGCACCACGCTCCCCAACGTTACATTTTTTTTAAGTGGATATCGACTTTTCCACCTTAGCATTCTTATGTTGCACAGTCAACGCCATGCAGAGATATGGGCCAGAACGTTGAGGGATTGCCGACCACCACGGACAAGCTCACTCTCCCTGCCTGTTACATTAGGCCTACATTACAATCAGAGCCGGCATCAGACATTGATCAGCTAGCCATATTTATAATTATATAAAATACAGTGCCTTGCAAAAGTATTCATCTCCCTTGGCCTTGTCCCTATTTTGTTGCATTACAACCTGTAATTTAAATAGATTTTTATTTGGATTTCATGTAATGGACAAACACAAAATAGTCCAAATTGGTGAAATGAAAAAACAATTAGTTGTTTCTAAAAAATAACTAAAAATGGTAAATGGAAAAGAGGTGGTGCATATGTATTCCACCCCTTTTGCTATGAAGCCCCTAAATAAGATCTGGTGCAATCAATTACCTTCAGAAGTCACATAATTAGTTAGATTGTACACATGTGGACTTTATTTAAGTGTCACATGATCTGTCATATGATCTCAGTATATATTCACCTGTTCTGAAAGGCCCCAGAGTCTGCAACACCACTGAGCAAGGGGCACCACCAAGCAAGCGGCACCATGAAGATCAAGGAGCTCTCCAAACAGGTCAAGGATAAAGTTGTGGAGAAGTACAGATCAGGGTTGGGTTATAAAAAAATATCAGAAACTTTGAACATCCCACAGAGCCCCATTAAATTCATTATTAAAAAATTGAAAGAATATGGCACCACAACAAACCTGCCAAGAGAGGGCCGCCCACCAAAACTCATGGACCAGGCAAGGAGGGCATTAATCAGAGAGGCAACAAAGAGACCAAACATAACCCTAAAGGAGCCGCAAAGCTCCACAGTGGAGATTGGAGAATCTGTTCATAGGACCTCTTTAAGCCATACACTCCACAGAGCTGGGTTTTACGGAAGAGTGGGCAGAAAAAAAGCCATTGCTGCTTAAAGAAAAAAATAAGCAAACACTTTGGTGTTTGCCAAAAGGCATGTGGGAGACTCCACAAACATATGGAAGAAGGTACTCTGGTCAGATGAGAGTAAAATTGAGCTTTTTAGCCATCAAGAAAAATGCTATGTCTGGCGCGAACCCAACACCTTTCATCACCCCGAGAACATCATCCCCACAGGGATGCATGGTGGTGGCAGCATCATGCTGTGGGGATGTTTTTCATCGGCAGAGACTAGGAAACTGGTCAGAATTGAAGGATTTGATGGATGGCGCTAAATACAGGGTAATGCTTGAGGGAAACCTGTTTCAGTCTTCCAGAGACTTGAGACCTGGACCGAGTTTCACCTTTCAGCAGGACAATGACCCTACTTGAAGGAGCTGGAGCAGTTTTGCCTTGAAGAATGGGCAAAAATCCCAGTGCCTAGATGTGCCAAGCTTATAGAGACATACCCCAAGTGTCATGCAGGTGAAAGAGGACCCAAAAGCGACTTGGCGAAAACAGAGTCTTTAATCCAGTAAAGTAAATACAATCAAAAAACACAACTTTCACTCGAAATGACGAGGACAAACTGGAGACTCGATCTTGAACAGCAGGTGAACAGCAGGTTGCCTCGGGAAGGCACTTGAACCAAACAGACTCAGACACCTGCTCACCACGCAGCATCTGAGGAAAACACGACACGACAGGGCGATACACAAACACAGCACGGTGAATTCTAGACAAGGAACCGACAGGGCAGAAACGAATAACAAGGAGAGAAATAGGGACTCTAATCAGGGAAAAGGATCGGGAACAGGTGTGGGAAGACTAAATGATGATTAGGGGAATAGGAACAGCTGGGAGCAGGAACGGAACGATAGAGAGAAGAGAGAGCGAGAGAGTGAGAGAGGGAGGGGGAGAGAGAGGGCTAGAAAGAGGGAAAGAACCTAATAAGACCAGCAGAGGGAAACGAATAGAATGGGAAGCACAGGGACAAGACATGATAATAAATGACAAAACATGACAGTACCCCCCCACTCACCGAGCGCCTCCTGGCGCACTCGAGGAGGAATCCTGGCGGCAACGGAGGAAATCATCAATGAGTGAACGGTCCAGCACGTCCCGAGACAGAACCCAACTCCTCTCCTCAGGACCGTAACCCTCCCAATCCACTAAGTATTGGTGACCCCGTCCCCGAGAACGCATGTCCATGATCTTATGTACCTTGTAAATAGGTGCGCTCTCGACAAGGACGGGAGGGGGGAGGGAAGACGAACGGGGGTGCGAAGAAAGGGCTTAACACAGGAGACATGGAAGACAGGATGGACGCGACGAAGATGTCGCGGAAGAAGCAGTCGCACAGCGACAGGATTGACGACCTGGGAGACACGGAACGGACCAATGAACCGCGGAGTCAACTTACGAGAAGCTGTCGTAAGAGGAAGGTTGCGAGTGGAAAGCCACACTCTCTGGCCGCAACAATACCTTGGACTCTTAATCCTGCGTTTATTGGCGGCTCACAGTCTGTGCCCTGTAACGGCAAAGTGCAGACCTCACCCTCCTCCAGGTGCGCTCACAACGTTGGACAAACGCTGAGCGGAGGGAACGCTGGACTCGGCAAGCTGGGATGAGAACAGAGGAGGCTGGTAACCCAGACTACTCTGAAACGGAGATAACCCGGTAGCAGACGAAGGAAGCGAATTGTGAGCGTATTCTGCCCAGGGGAGCTGTTCTGCCCAAGACGCAGGGTTTCTGAAAGAAAGGCTGCGTAGTATGCGACCAATCGTCTGATTGGCCCTCTCTGCTTGACCGTTAGACTGGGGATGAAACCCGGAAGAGAGACTGACGGACGCACCAATCAAACGACAGAACTCCCTCCAAAACTGTGACGTGAATTGCGGGCCTCTGTCTGAAACGGCGTCTAACGGGAGGCCATGAATTCTGAATACATTCTCGATAATGATTTGTGCCGTCTCCTTAGCGGAAGGAAGTTTAGCGAGGGGAATGAAATGTGCCGCCTTAGAGAACCTATCGACAACCGTAAGAATCACAGTCTTCCCCGCAGACAAAGGCAGACCGGTAATGAAGTCTAGGGGCGATGTGAGACCATGGTCGAGAAGGAATGGGGAGCGGTCTGAGACGACCGGCAGGAGGAGAGTTACCCGACTTAGTCTGCGCGCAGTCCGAACAAGCAGCCACGAAACGGCGCGTGTCACGCTCCTGAGTCGGCCACCAAAAGCGCTGGCGAATAGACGCAAGAGTGCCTCGAACACCGGGATGACCAGCTAACTTGGCAGAGTGAGCCCACTGAAGAACAGCCAGACGAGTGGAAACAGGAACGAAAAGGAGGTTACTAGGACAAGCGCGCGGCGACGCAGTGTGCGTGAGTGCTTGCTTAACCTGTCTTTCAATTCCCCAGACTGTTAACCCGACAACACGCCCATAAGGAAGAATCCCCTCGGGATCAGTAGAAGCCACAGAAGAACTAAACAGACGGGATAAGGCATCAGGCTTGATGTTCTTGCTACCCGGACGGTAAGAAATCACAAACTCGAAACGAGCGAAAAACAACGCCCAACGAGCTTGACGGGCATTAAGTCGTTTGGCAGAACGGATGTACTCAAGGTTCTTATGGTCTGTCCAAACGACAAAAGGAACGGTCGCCCCCTCCAACCACTGTCGCCATTCGCCTAGGGCTAAGCGGATGGCGAGCAGTTCACGGTTACCCACATCATAGTTGCGCTCAGATGGCGACAGGCGATGAGAAAAATAAGCGCAAGGATGAACCTTATCGTCAGACTGGAAGCGCTGGGATAGAATGGCTCCCACGCCTACCTCTGAAGCGTCAACCTCGACAATGAATTGTCTAGTGACGTCAGGAGTAACGAGGATAGGAGCGGACGTAAAACGTTCTTTTAGAAGATCAAAAGCTCCCTGGGCGGAACCGGACCACTTAAAACACGTCTTGACAGAAGTAAGAGCTGTGAGAGGGGCAGCAACTTGACCGAAATTACGAATGAAACGCCGATAGAAATTAGCGAAACCTAAAAGCGCTGCAACTCGACACGTGACCTTGGAACGGGCCAATCACTGACAGCTTGGACCTTAGCGGAATCCATCTGAATGCCTTCAGCGGAAATAACGGAACCGAGAAAAGTAACGGAGGAGACATGAAAAGAGCACTTCTCAGCCTTTACGTAGAGACAATTCTCTAAAAGGCGCTGTAGAACACGTCGAACGTGCTGAACATGAATCTCGAGTGACGGAGAAAAAATCAGGATATCGTCAAGATAGACAAAAACAAAGATGTTCAGCATGTCTCTCAGAACATCATTAACTAATGCCTGAAAAACAGCTGGCGCATTGGCGAGACCAAACGGCAGAACCCGGTACTCAAAATGCCCTAACGGAGTGTTAAACGCCGTTTTCCACTCGTCCCCTCTCTGATGCGCACGAGATGGTAAGCGTTACGAAGGTCCAACTTAGTAAAGCACCTGGCTCCCTGCAGAATCTCGAAGGCTGATGACATAAGGGGAAGCGGATAACGATTCTTAACCGTTATGTCATTCAGCCTCGATAATCCACGCAGGGGCGCAGAGTACCGTCCTTCTTCTTAACAAAAAGAACCCCGCCCCGGCCGGAGAGGAAGAAGGCACTATGGTACCGGCGTCAAGAGACACAGACAAATAATCCTCGAGAGCCTTACGTTCGGGAGCCGACAGAGAGTATAGTCTACCCCGAGGAGGAGTGGTCCCCGGAAGGAGATCAATACTACAATCATACGACCGGTGAGGAGGAAGGGAGTTGGCTCGGGACCGACTGAAGACCGTGCGCAGATCATGATATTCCTCCGGCACTCCTGTCAAATCGCCAGGTTCCTCCTGAGAAGTAGGGACAGAAGAAACGGGAGGGATGGCAGACATTAAACACTTCACATGACAAGAAACGTTCCAGGATAGGATAGAATTACTAGACCAATTAATAGAAGGATTATGACATACTAGCCAGGGATGACCCAAAACAACAGGTGTAAACGGTGAACGAAAAATCAAAAAAGAAATAGTCTCACTGTGGTTACCAGA
Source organism: Oncorhynchus gorbuscha (assembly GCF_021184085.1). Taxonomy (NCBI): domain Eukaryota; kingdom Metazoa; phylum Chordata; class Actinopteri; order Salmoniformes; family Salmonidae; genus Oncorhynchus; species Oncorhynchus gorbuscha. Next base: position 7,958,048 of record NC_060192.1, on the reverse strand, counting down.
TACTGTGAGGGTTAAAGGTAGTGTCTCAAATCTGATACTGGGAAGATGACTACCATCTAAGGCGAACCCTAGGTGTAGGCTTCTCTAACTCTCTGAAAGGAATGTCATGTTTCCGAACCCATGCTTCGTCCATGAAACAACCCTCAGCCCCAGAGTCTATCAAGGCACTACATGTAGCACCCGAACCGGTCCAGCGTAGATGGACCGACAAAGTAGTACAGGATTTTGATGGAGAGACTTGAGTAGTTGCGCTCACCTGTAGCCCTCCGCTTACAGATGAGCTCTGGCTTTTACTGGACATGAATTAACAAAATGTCCAGCAACTCCGCAATAGAGGCACAGGCGGTTGGTGATCCTCCGTTCCCTCTCCTTAGTCGAGATGCGAATCCCTCCCAGCTGCATGGGCTCAGTCTCTGAGCCAGAGGAGGGAGATGGTTGCGATGCGGAGCAGGGAAACACCGTTGATGCGAGCTCTCTTCCACGAGCCCGGTGACGAAGATCTACCCGTCGTTCTATGCGGATGGCGAGAGCAATCAAAGAGTCCACATCTGAAGGAACCTCCCGGGAGAGAATCTCATCCTTAACCACTGCGTGGAGTCCCTCCAGAAAACGAGCGAGCAGCGCCGGCTCGTTCCACTCACTAGAGGCAGCAAGAGTGCGAAACTCAATAGAATAATCCGTTATGGACCGTTCACCTTGGCATAGGGAAGCCAGGGCCCTAGAAGCCTCCCTACCAAAAACTGAACGGTCAAAAACCCGAATCATCTCCTCTTTAAAGTTCTGGTACTTGTTAGAGCAATCAGCCCTTGCCTCCCAGATAGCTGTGCCCCATTCTCGAGCCCGGCCAGTAAGGAGTGAAATGACGTAAGCAACCCGAGCTCTCTCTCTAGAGTATGTGTTGGGTTGGAGAGAGAACACAATCTCACACTGCGTGAGAAAGGAGCGGCACTCAGTGGGCTGCCCGGAGTAGCAAGGTGGGTTATTAACCCTAGGTTCTGGAGGCTCGGCAGGCCAGGAAGTAACAAGTGGCACGAGACGAAGACTCTGGAACTGTCCAGAGAGGTCGGAAACCTGAGCGGCCAGGTTCTCCACGGCATGGCGAGCAGCAGACAATTCCTGCTCGTGTCTGCCGAGCATGGCTCCTTGGATCTCGACGGCAGTGTAACGAGCGTCTGAAGTCGCTGGGTCCATTCCTTGGTCGGTTCCTTCTGTCATGCAGGTGAAAGAGGACCCAAAAGCGACTTGGCGAAAACAGAGTCTTTAATCCAGTAAAGTAAATACAATCAAAAAACACAACTTTCACTCGAAATGACGAGGACAAACTGGAGACTCGATCTTGAACAGCAGGTGAACAGCAGGTTGCCTCGGGAAGGCACTTGAACCAAACAGACTCAGACACCTGCTCACCACGCAGCATCTGAGGAAAACACGACACGACAGGGCGATACACAAACACAGCACGGTGAATTCTAGACAAGGAACCGACAGGGCAGAAACGAATAACAAGGAGAGAAATAGGGACTCTAATCAGGGAAAAGGATCTGGAACAGGTGTGGGAAGACTAAATGATGATTAGGGGAATAGGAACAGCTGGGAGCAGGAACGGAACGATAGAGAGAAGAGAGAGCGAGAGAGTGAGAGAGGGAGGGGGAGAGAGAGGGCTAGAAAGAGGGAAAGAACCTAATAAGACCAGCAGAGGGAAACGAATAGAATGGGAAGCACAGGGACAAGACATGATAATAAATGACAAAACATGACACCAAGAGACTTTCAGCTGTAATAGCTGCAAAAGGGGGCTTTCTACAAAGTATTGACTTTGGGGGGGTGAATAGTTATGCAAGTTTTCAGATTTTTTTGTCTTATTTGTTGTTTGTTTCACAATAAAAAAATATGTTGCATCTTCAAAGTGGTAGGCATGTTGTGTAAATCAAATGATACAACCCCCCCACCAAAAAAAAATATTTTAATTCCAGGTTGTAAGGCAACAAAATAGGAAAAATGCCAAGGGGATGAATACTTTCGCAAGCCACTGTATACTGCACCACACAACCAATGCACAAAGCATACCATCTTCAGGCGCTTCAATGTCATGTTTTTTGTTTTCAACACAACAATAAATAGATTGTCAATCTCGACAAAAACAAAAGACATCCCTCCCTACCTTGTAGACCGACCCAGTATTAAAGTATTGGCTGTCTGAATGTCATCACAACTTTTGGTGTTTTGAAACAGATCTCTTTCTATTCATCAAATGGCCGCTGCACAGTTTGGATTGATTGATTTGATTTGTCAGTTAAAAAAATAAACATACAGTGCCTTCAGAAAGTATTCACACCTTTGGCTGTTTCCACATCTTGTTGTGTTACAGCCTGAATTTAAAATGGCTTAAATTGAGATATTTTGTCACTGGCCTACACACAATACCCCATAATGTAAAAGTGGAGTTAAACTTTTAATTTTACAAATGAATAAAGAAAGAAAAACTGAAATATCTTCAGTCAATAAGTATTCAACCACTTTGTTATGGCAAGCCTAAATAAGTTCAGGAGTAAACATTTGCTTAACAAGTCACTAAATAAGTTGTATGTATTCACTCTGTGTGCAATAATAGTGTTTAACATGATTTGAATGACTACCTCATCGCTGTACCCCACACATACAATTATCTTTAAGGTCCCTCAGTTGAGCAGTGAATTTAAATGACAAATTCAACAACAAAGACCAGGGAGGTTTTCAAATGACTTGCAAAGAAGGGCAATTTAGTTTTTATCTTTACTGAGTACCACTCCCTATATTTTACATGTTATGGGTATGATTGTAAAGGGCGGCTCCGGCAGCTCCTGACAGGCGGGCGGCTCCGGCAACTCCTGACTGGTGGGCGGCTCTGGCAGCTCAGGACAGACGGGAGACTCTGGCAGCTCAGGGCAGACGGGCGGCTCCGGCAGCTCAGGACAGACGGGAGACTCTGGCAGCTCAGGACAGACGGGAGACTCTGGCAGCTCAGGACAGACGGGCGGCTCCAGCAGCTCAGGACAGACGGGAGACTCTGGCAGCTCAGGACAGACGGGAGACTCTGGCAGCTCAGGACAGACGGGAGACTCTGGCAGCTCAGGACAGACGGGAGCACCTGGAGGAAGGAGACGGAGAGACAGCCTGGTGCGTGGGGCTGCCACCGGAGGCCTGGTGCATGGAGGAGGCACCGGATAGACCGGACCATGGAGGCGCACTGGAGCACCGAACCTGCACAACCCTACCTGGCTGGATACTCCCCGTCACCAGGCCAGTGTGGAGAGGTGGAACAGACCGCACTGGGCTGTGCTGGCGAACCGGGGACGCCATGTGTAGGGCTGGTGCCATGTACCCCAGCCCAAGGAGATGAACTGAAGACGAGATGTGCTGACCCGGCTTCATGGCACCTGGCTCGAAGCCCGCTCTAGCCCGGCCGATACGAGGCCCTGCGATGTAACTCACCGGGCTATGCCTGCACACCGGGAACACCGTGCTTCTCACGGCATAACACAGTGCCTGTCCGATCCACCTCTCTCCACGGTAAGCACGGGGAGTCGACTCAGGTCTCCTACCTGACTTGCCCCCCCCCCCAGGGTCCCTTGCCGTTTAATATCTCCTCCCAAGTCCAGTTCTCCAGGCAGGTATCGCTGCCTCTCGTCACCACGCTGCTTGGTCCTTTCTAGGTGGGTGATTCTGTAACGGTCGTCGGTGGAAGTGCAAAACACACTAAACAGAAAAAGAATCACCCACAACTCAAGGGTGAAAACAGGCTGCCTAAGTATGGTTCTCAATCAGGGACAACGATTGACAGCTGACTCTGATTGAGAACCATACCAGGCCAAACGCAGAAATACCAAATCATAGAAAACATAGACTGCCCACCCAACTCACGCCCTGACCATACTAAAACACATCACAAGGGAACTAAGGTCAGAACGTGACAGCATCTCGTTATCAGAAGTAAAAATACAGCCAGACGGCTGCTGCTGTGCCTTTCTAGACTTTAGTACTCATTTGAAAGCAATAATGAAATTATTCATTGCATTGTGGTGTTGTAGGCTAGTCTACGTAGGATAATTGTATATTCCTTAAACAAGATAAATAGGGGTGCTTGTTGAGCTGCATGTCTCATGTCTTCGCTGTTCTTTCATGAGCAGTGGTGCACCTGGCCTCTCCGCAGCCTATCAGCTATTCCTATTTGTTCTTGTGGATTCCTATTGAAAATTGCTGCAGCTTTGAATGCTTTTTATGTGTGGTATGATTGCTTGTTAGCCTATTGCAGATCTGGACAAGCGATCCACCTTCCACTATTGTCACTATGAATGGTGGATAGTGGGCGGGATAGACGAGTAGACTATATCGACCTGTGGTATAGTAAAATATAGCACATGGAAAATTGTAGTGCATAAGGTAAGTATCAAAACACCTTGATATAGGGGAGGAGCACGCAATCGGATGAGGACATTTGCTTGCGTGGAAGACATTACATATTAAAACCTGCAAATGAGTGAATGTAAAGCAGAGAATAAATGCACTAGCCTCGTCTGTGCTCAAAACAACACACAAAATTTGACAACAATCCCCTATTTTGGACTACATTTTGAACCGTCCCTTAGTTCCAAGGCTTGAAAATGGGAAAGCAAGCAAGAGGACATGAGGTAGGGAAAGAAAAGTGTGTGTGTGTGTGTGTGAGAGAGAGAGAGAGAGAGCGAGAGAGAGAGAGAGCGAGAGAGACAGGCAGAGAGAGAGAGAGCACACACACTCTCACACACTCCCTCAGACCACTGCAGCTGAGTGAGTGGAGTGGAGCGAAGCAGAGGCAGAGGCAGTGATAGAAAGAGAGGGGGAGAAGGGAGGGGGAAATCGTTCCTTGTTACTACTTGTTGCTCTTGCCTTTCCGTGCGGAGCATTGAGGATGACATTCCCTGTGTTTTCCTGGCTGGAGTGGGAGCTCGTCTGAGGTAAGAGCCTCGCAACTTTTGCCATTTACTGCTGCTGTTTCTCGGGTGAGAGGGAAGGAGACAGGAGGTAAAACGGGAGTAGTATTTCAATGCAGAGTTTGAGGGGGTTTCTGTGGGAATGCTGGCTTTGTGGAGCGGGGGAAGAGAGGGAGGTGTGGAGGGAAGTGCCAGAGAGAACAGAGCTACACTCCTCTGAGTAAAGCAGAAGACAGAGAGCCTTCACTGAACGAACAGACTGGCCCCTCTGTAAGAACAGTCAGAGTGAAAAAAACTGAGGGAGAAAAAGACTGAAAGACACAAAGGGTCCGTTACATGTGTTTAACAACTCTGCTCTCTTGGTCGGACAAAACAGGAGCAGTGAAACACTTCAAAACTTCTAGTATGCTGTGTTTCCCCATGCTTTCTCGAGTCTCCAGTTCTCTAATTAATGTCTCTCTCTCTCTCTCTCTCTCGCTGGTGTGTTGTTCTGGATACCTCCAGTTCTCTAATTAATGTCTCTCTCTCTCTCGCTGGTGTGTTGTTCTGCATACCTCCAGTTCTCTAATTAATGTCTCTCTCTCTCTCTCGCTGGTGTGTTGTTCTGGATACCTCCAGTTCTCTAATTAATGTCTCTCTCTCTCTCTCTCTCTCGCTGGTGTGTTGTTCTGGATACCTCCAGCTCTCTAATTAATGTCGCTCTCTCTCTCTCGCTGGTGTGTTGTTCTGGATACCTCCAGTTCTCTAATTAGCGTCGCTCTCTCTCTCTCGCTGGTGTGTTGTTCTGGATATCTCCAGTTCTCTAATTAGCGTCGCTCTCTCTCTCTCGCTGGTGTGTTGTTCTGGATACCTCCAGTTCTCTAATTAATGTCGCTCTCTCTCTCTCTCGCCGGTGTGTTGTTCTGGATACCTCCAGTTCTCTAATTAATGTCGCTCTCTCTCTCTCGCTGGTGTGTTGTTCTGGATACCTCCAGTTCTCTAATTAATGTCGCTCTCTCTCTCTCTCGCCGGTGTGTTGTTCTGGATACCTCCAGTTCTCTAATTAATGTCGCTCTCTCTCTCTCTCACTGGTGTGTTGTTCTGGATACTTCCAGTTCTCTAATTAGCGTTGCTCTCTCTCTCTGGTGTGTGTTTCTGGGTAGCTCTGCGTAGTTCAAGACGGCTCCCAGTTTATAATCTGGAGTCACATTTCAACACAGTGCAGTCAGGAGGGAAGAGAGGAGAGGGTGGTAGTTAACTACTTTAGCAGTCTCATTCCCACATGTATCAAGTCTGCAGGATTGCTGTCTACCGCCTGCCTTCAACCAGAGGCTGTTTCCTTGACTACTGTAGATAACTCATATAATCATGCACGCTACCGTTACTATTTCATTATTATTTATCTTGCTGCCTTGTCACTTTAGCCTTGACTACATGTACATACCTGCCTCAACTCCCTGCGCGTTGATGTGGTACGGGATGCTGACAGTATGTGACTTACAATCATGTGTGTTATATCTCCTGCTCGCTTTTGTTTTTGGTCCGACCTCGTGTTGAAAGTTGTTTTGTCTATTTCGCACCTTCGATATTGAACACGGCATTGTTGAGGAAGAGCCTTTAAGTAAAGCACTTCGCTGTGCGGTTTACACCTGTGGGATTCTGCTCATGTGACAAGTAAACGACCAACTCATTTTAGCATGCAGCACTAACTTATTGTCGGCACTTAGCTCATCATCATGTCCCTCGTTACAACTGTTAATACTGTACGTTACAACACCTCCACCCAAAGACGAGACCATCAACCCAACCAGCGTGAACGTACTGCAATCTCCATAATGACAGTACTTCTGATTGACATAAATATCATGTTGGTGTTTAGCATGTCATTCGCAGCAAATGCAAGCACTCTTGTGACTTTCACAGCTTTTGAGATTTAGCATAAGTAGCCTATTTACATCAAAAGTCGTTCAAGGCTTTATATCATGTGTTGTATACCGTTTGAGGACTTATCAAGCCTTTATACTGTATCACGCGGCATGGATTTTAGCCGCCCTAGTCTAGTTGTCATGGTGATATATTCTGCCCATTTGGGTCCTTGTCTAGTGTACTCCAGTTATTGTTGTGATACCGTATGGTATGTTCTCCTCGACCCCAGTCTCAGGGTCAGCGCTGGCCAGGGCCGGGCGGTTGGTTGTTATTGTTGTCCTATTAATAGTGAGGGCTGGGACGGCAGGCAGGCAGCTGAGAGGGGAGAAGCCCGGAAGGGAAGGGAAGGAAGTGGCCTTGGAGCGGCCAGCCACCCGGAGAAGAGGGGTTACCAGGACCACCGAGCGGGAATTATGGAATTACAGAACAGTGTTCCCGAGGCGATGGGAATCAGTGAAGTGAATGGGACCGTTGCGGAACATCTGATATAGATCCGGCGTTTCTCTTAGCGAGGTGGAACTGAACGCTACGGAACACAGAGACTGGGGAGACATGGGCTGATACACTCTATCCTCTGGAGAAATACTCAGCATGGCTGCAACCTGGACGGAGCAACAGCAGAGGAATTGGACTCAAATCGTCTTAACTTCCACAACTTCCACACAGATTTCTATTAGCTGCTGTTTACCCAGGTGCCACATCAAAGCCAATCAAGCTTTACTTGAAGTGCATTTAAAGGATCTCAATAATCACTTTTTCTCTTTAAAACCAAAACAGTCACAGAAAATATGAATAAAGACTGCTCATCGCTGTCACAGATGTAGCACACTACTCTCAGAAACCTGTCTGTCCTTGCTTTTGTTACATAGTGAAAGCGACAGATAAAGTATGGTTGGTTGAGTAGTCTGATAATCTGCTTCAGCGTTTGTCTAAGGAGATGGGATGTAGCCACATAGCTCTCCTATCTCTTCCTTCCCTTTCATTCCACTTTCTATTCATCCCCCTCTTCTCTCGCTCCCTCATCCCCCTCTTGATAGGTTCATAAGGAATGTCAAATGGCAGCGTAGCCTAGTGGCTAGAGTGTTGGACTAGTAACCGGAAGGTTGCGAGTTCAAACCCCCCGAGCTGACAAGGTACAAATCTGTCATTCTGCCTCTGAACAGGCAGTTAACCCACTGTTCCCAGGCCGTCATTGAAATTAAGAATATGTTCTTAACTGACTTGCCTGGTTAAATAAAGGTAAAAAAAAACTGTTGCCGGAGGATAGTTGAATCTACAATCTGGTGTTTGAACTTGTCTGGTAACCCTTGTTTTATGGTCTGTCTTACCTCCATGCCAGTAGACCATTACGACTTACCATTGGTCAACATTATCGACATCATGTCATGGATTTACACGTCAGATGTTTTCTTGTATATAACATACATAGATCTTACAGTATAGTATGTAGAGTAGTGAATCAAGAGGCCTTTTTTGACTTCCTCCTTCCTTTCCCAGACTTCATTGCTGTGTTGACTGCGTGGTCTGTGACTTGGCGTGTATGTGTAGAGACATGTCAGGTGTGCTGCAGCCAGCGGCGCCATTGTGAAACGGTGTGTCTCTCTTGCAGTTCACTCTTGCTCCACGCTTTTTTTTGTCTTGAACGTACTTGTTCAGGACATTGTGTGAGCATGAGAAATGACAAATGAGAACTGACAGATTCGATTTCTATTTAAATATGGATAGAGTTTATTATCCATGAGACAAACATGTTAACTTTTCCCTAGAGGATCCGTAAGGATATTGTGTTGTGGGGGTGTGGTTAGAATGTTGATATAATAGTGTTGGTTATGAAGGTACACACATTTGTGCTGATGTCCAGTGGAAAGTGACAACCTGTGGCTGTTCACACTCAAAAATGTGGTTTCCTCAAAGGGTTCTTTGGGAAGGGTGACGATTCTATGTGGAACCATAATGACTCAAAGAACCCTCTGAGCCCTTCAATGGTTCTTTACAGTTCAGAAAAGGGTTCTTTGCTTTTAGTGATAATTAAAATGTAGGGAAGGTGGCTCATTTTAATATTTGTGGGGGGGGTTCAACCTTGAATGAGAGCGTCAATCCAGTTTATTTAATGTGTGGTGTTACGCTGTTACCTATTATATATGACCATGGCCAGGAATGGTGTCTTGTGAAAGACTCATTTATGGTCTTGTGTCAATTGAAAATGGTTGACTAAACCAGTCAGTGGCGTTCTCCTCAGGTAGCTCACCTAATTCAACTTATCAATTAACACAATAATAACATTTTTGACAATACAATATGGCTGACCTGAATGAAACAATCTGTATGGTTTCTCAAAAGGATCTACCAAGAGTGTTTCAGATTGGGAAAGGTTCTTTATTTGAACCATTCTGCATAAAGGTTCTAAAAAGAACCATAAAAAAGGATTGCAACCATAGCGGAACCTGTTTTTGGTGCTATATAGAGCCTTATGAAAGGGTTCTTTACAGCACTGTACAGGTTCCTCGTAGAACCTTCAAGAAGGGTTCTATATATAGCACCAAAAAGGGTGCCGCTATGGTTACAAGCCAAAGAACCCCTGTCTGGCATTATTTAGAACCATTATTTTTTTGTGTGTTGGGTGGACATTAAAAGCATAGAGTTTTATAGACAGGCTTCCATTTGGGCTGTGTGAATGGGTGCCCTCCCTCTCCCACTCTGCCCTTTGACCTGGCCCCTCAACAAAAGGTGTAATTGCTGCTGGTCGTAAACCACGTGGAACAGAAACAGAGAGGAGAGTGATATACTGTATGTCAAAATCAAATCAAATTTGTAGCATATGTTATTGTGGGTGTAACAAAATGCTTGTGTTTCTAGCTCCAACAGTGCAGTAGTATCTAACAATTTACAACAATACACACAAATCTAAGAGTAAAAGAATGGAATTAAGAAATATATAAACGTTAGATTGAGCAATGTTGGAGTGGCATTGACTAAAATACAGTAGAATAGAATACAGTAAATACATATGAGATTAATAAAGCAGTAGGTAAACATTATTGAAGTGACTAGTGTTCCATTATTAAAGTGGCCAGTGATTCCAAGTCTATGTATATAGGGCAGCATTCTCTAAGGTAAAGGGTTGTGCAACCGGGTGGAAGCCGGCTAGTGATGGCTATTTAACGGTCTGATAGCCTTGAGATAGAAGTTGTTTTTCAGTATCTTTGTTCCAGATTTGATGCACCTGTACTGACCTTGCCTTCTGGATGGCATTCCTGTGTTGTAGGTTTCCTGGAGGGCAGGTAGTTTGCCCCTGGTGATGCCACCCTCTGGAGGGCCCTGTGGTTGCGGGCAGTGCAGTTGCCATATCACACAGTAATACAGCCCAACAGGATGCTCTCAATTGTGCATCTGTAAAGGTTTGTGAGGGTTTTAGGGGCCAAGACAACTGTATTAATCGAGTTTGAAGAGGCGCTATTGCTCCTTCTTCACCACACTGTCTGTGTGGGTGGACCATTTCAGTTTGTCAGTGATGTGTATGCTGAGGAACTTGAAGCTTTCCACCTTCTCCACTGCAATACCGTCGATCTTGACAGTTGTGAGCTCCATCTGCTTTTTCCTGAAGTCCAAGATCAGCTCCTTGGTTTTGTTGATTGAGAGGTTATTTTCCTGGCACCACTCTCTCAGGGCCCTAACCTCCTCCCTGTAGGTTGTCTCGTCAATGTTGGTAATCAGGCCTACTACTGTTGTGTCATCTGCAAACTTGATGATTGAGTTGGAGGCGTGCTGGCTACGCAGTCATGGGTGAACAGGTAGTACAGGAGGGCGCTGAGCATGCACCCTTGCGGGGCCCCTGTGTTGAGGATCAGTGAAGTGGAGGTGTTGTTTCCTACCACCACCTGGGGAGGCCCGTCAGGAAGTCCAGGACGCAGTTGCACATGGTGGGGTTCAGACCCAGGGCCCAAAGCTTAATGATGAGCTTGGAGGGTACTGTGGTGTTGAATGCTAAGCTATAGTCAATGAACAGTGGTTGTCTGTAGACCCTCCCATACGCATCCTGTCTGAGCCGTTTGAATTATGACTCCACTTTGTCTCTCCACTTTGTCTCTGTACTTACGGAGGGAATAACTACACTGTTTGTTACGGCCATATTCCCAGTCACCTTGCCATGGTTAAATGCGGTGGTTCGTTTTCGGGTTTGCGCAAATGCTGCCATCTATCCACGGTTTCTGGTTTGGGTAGATTTTTTAAAACTTGTGTATGATAATTCTACAGCAGTCCCTGCAGCATACACTCAAACCGGTTTGATTAGAATGCTCATTTAGAACGTCCTGTTTCGATTGACGCAACAGTCAGCATTTTTAAGCTAGCCACACAGTTTTTTCACAGAAACATTTTGCACAAACACAGTCCTTACAAAGTTATATCCTGAATGTGACCAGTTGATTTTTGGACGCAGCTTTCAGACATTCACATAAGTAGGGACAGCATAACACAATCATCCAAACCGGAAAATGTGGGCTACATTAGTCCGAGCATTAATTGAGGAAAGATTGATGTAACGTGGTCATATTTAGACAATTCTCGGCTGTCACAATATGAATTAGCTAATAGCAATTACTATTTATAAATCATCACATCACGGGTTTGTTCTCCATTGATTAAAATAATTGGGTAAAACACTTTCTAGAAGTCTAAAGTAATCCGGCGATGGTTAGTTTGTGCACGCCGCCATGTATGTTGGCGTCAACCAAAGATAATAAGAGGAGACAAGAGGAGTTTGGTCTGTTTGCAGTATGCATGTTGAAGGGGGTTCTGTCATCTACAATCATTCACTTCCAGAAGTTTACCCTTCACCTCATTATAACATCTTTGGTCTGACAGACATTTATTTACCTGACACCCAGAATGCATTGTATAATGTCAATTAACATGACGTCACACATAGCTGGCAAATAGCTTAGCATTAGCTCATTATAATCAGTACAACCTTCAAAAAAGTGTTTTACACACATCATAGGTGTCCATTACAATCTATGCAATAATCAGAAAGCATTATTTGTCACCAGTACTTTAAAACATGTGAATAAAACTGTAAATACTTTATGCATACATACATACATACATACATACATACATACATACATACATACATACATACATACATACATACATACATACATACATACATACATACATACATACATACATGCATGCATACATACATACATACATACATACATACATACATACATACATACATACATACATACATACATACATACATACATACATACATACATACATACATACATACATACATACATACATACATACATACATACATACATACATACATATGCATGCATGCATGCATGCATGCATGCATGCATGCATGCATGCATACATACATACATACATACATACATACATACATACATACATACATACATACATACATACATACATACATACATACATACATACATACATACATACATACATACATACATACATATGTATGCTACAGTATAAATGACAACATGATATACAGAAAATAAGACATTTACTTTGATAGGAATGCATGTCCAAAGTCATTATTTGTAAGGAAAACAACCAGGAAGGCAATGTGAGCTCCAGCCAGAAACATATCTACCCGGAACATATCCCAGTCTGCGTGATCAAAACAATCTTGAAGCATGGATTCCGATTGGTCAGACTAGTGTTGAAAATAACTTAGCATGGGCACTTCCTGTTTGAGTTTCTGCCTATAGGAAGGGGTGAGCAAAATGGATTTGTGATCAGATTTGCCGTAGGGAGGGCAGGGGAGAGCCTTGTAGGCATTTTGAAAAGTCGAGTATCTGTGATCCAATGTTTTGCTTTGCAAAAATCCCCAGCTACGATAAATGCTGCCTCAGGATATGTGGTTTCCAGTTTGCATAAAGTTCAGTGTAGTTCATTGAGGGCCATCATGGTGTTGGCTTGAGGGTGAATATACACGGCTGTGACTATAACCAAAGATACATCTCCTGGGTGGTAATACGGTCGGCATTTGATTGTGAGGTATTCTTGGTCGGGTGAACAAAAGGACTTTTGTTTATGTATGTTATCACAGTCACACCTTGACTAGTTAATCCTGAAACATACACCCCCACATTTCTTCTTCCTGGTATTCCTGTCTGTGCGATGTATGGTGTCTGCTATAGAGAAGAGTATGTATTTGTGTGCGTGCGCATGGCATTTGTTTGTGTATCTGTGTGTGTGTGTGAAAGGGTGCATTATGCAATGTTTGTGTGTCGGGTTCTAAGATTGTGACTGAGTGCGTGTTTGGCGAGTGTGCGTATGTGTGGTTACACAAGAAGTTTGATAGTCTGCGCTCCTCAATAAAATAATAAATGAGCTATTTCATACCCTTCTGCCCCATTTGAAAGAAGCACTGTATCAACAGACTCATTGTCTTTCTTTTTTTAACTCTAAGGCCATGAACTCCTGAGCTGTGTGAAGTGGCATATGTTATGGCTACTGTATGTCTGGTCTTGTGAGTGTATATTGGTTTAGTGTGTGTATTGGTCTAGTGTATTGGTCTAGTAGTGTGCATGCTGCCTCTATGGAAAATGTTAGTTTTTATTGATTGTGTTTACAGATGTAGGATCTTAATTTGATCACCCTGTTGCAGGAGAACTTTCCTGCAATGCAGGACATTTAACATGTGTAGTGTATTTGAGGTTTAAAAAGGCTTCTAAAATTTGTAATTTCCACTTACGAATTTTAGACTTGATTTTCACATATTAGTAATATATCAACCCCTACAAAAATGTGTCTAGGTTTGCTGGGCCTTGGCAGTGTGTGCGTGTGAGCGTGCGTGCGTGCGTGCGTGCGTGCGTGCGTTTGCGCGTGTGTGTGGATGGTAAGGAATGCACCGGTGTTGTTGTGCCAGATGCATCATGCTGTGTTTGACATTTGTTTGGCTCTTTGACCTTGCCTCACTGTGGCTCTCTCTCACACACACACCCTTCTTCTGTGCCAGTGCCAATCTTAGATTGTTCTGGACTGAGTTCCTAGGTGGAAAAACAGGAAAAGGCCAATGGAGACACACAGACAAAGAGACAGACAGACGTCAAACAATATCAGACACACACACAGTTTTAGATTTACACAAACACATTTAATACATACAGAAAATCTAAATTGGACCAGATAGGGGTTGTTTGGCTTGTAAACAGACCAGATAGGGGTTATTTTGCTTGTAACCAGACCCCTTCGCTTTATCCAGATGTTACGTTACAGACTTATTCTGAAATGGCTTGAATAGTTTTTTTTCTACCCACAATACCCCATAATGACAAAGCAAAAACAGGTTTTTAGACATTTTTGCAAATGTATAAAAATGATAATAACCAAATATCGCATTTACATAAGTATTCAGACCTTTTACTCGGCGCTTTGTTGAAGCACCTTTGGCAGCGATTACAACCTTGGGTGTTCTTGGGTGTGATGCTACAAGCTTGGCACACCTGTATTTGGGGAGTTTCTCCCATTCTTCTCTTCAGATCCTCTCAAGCTCTGTCAGGTTTCAAAATCAAATCAAATTGTTTTTGTCACATGCGCCGAATACAACAGGTGTAGACCTAACCGTGAAGTGCTTACTTACAAGCCCTTAACCAACAATGCAGTTCAAGAAATAGAGTTAAGAAAATATTTACAAAATAAACTATGGGAGAAAAAAAATATATTAAAAAATTACATAACAATAATGAGGCTATATTCAAGGCTGTATTGGTGTGTTCTGATTGGATGGGGACTACCATTTTAAGATCTCTCCAGAGATTTTCGATCGGGTTCAAGTCCGAGCTCTGGCTGGGCCACTCAAGGACATTCAGAGACTTGAGTTGTCTTGGCTTTGTGCTCAGGGTCGTTGTCCTCTTGGAAGGTGAACCTTCACCCCAGTCTGAGGTCCCAAGCAGGTTTTCAACAAGGATCTGCCTGCACTTTGCTCCATTCACCTTTCCCTCGAGAGATGGTACAAGGTTTCCTCCAGACGTGATGCTTTGCATTCAGGTCAAAGAGTTCAATCTTGGCTTCATCAGACCAGAGAATCCCGTTTTTCATGTTCTGCGAGTCCTTTAGGTGCCTTTTGGCAAACTCCAAATGGGCTGTCATGTGCCTTTTACTAAGGAGTGACTTACGTCTGGCCACTCTACCATAAAGGTCTGATTGGTGCAGTTCTGCAGAGATGGTTGTCCTTCTGGAAGGATCTCCCATCTCCACATCCACAGAGGTACTCTGGAGCTCTGTCAGAGTGACCATCAGTTTCTTGGTCACCTCTTGGCCCTTCTCATCCCGATTGCTCAGTTTGGCTGGGTGGCCAGCTCTAGGAAGAGTCTTGTTGGTTCCAAACTTC
This sequence comes from Oncorhynchus gorbuscha, assembly GCF_021184085.1. NCBI lineage: Eukaryota > Metazoa > Chordata > Actinopteri > Salmoniformes > Salmonidae > Oncorhynchus > Oncorhynchus gorbuscha. The sequence continues at coordinate 7,942,817 of NC_060192.1, read as the reverse complement.
TTCCATTTAAGAATGATGGAGGCCACTGTATTCTTGTAGACCTTCAATGCTACAGACATTTGTAGGTACCCTTCTCAGATCTCTGCCTCAACACAATCCTGTCTCGGAGCTCCACGGACAATTCCATTGACCTCAGAGCTTGGTTTTTGCTCTGGCATGCACTGTCAATTGTGGGACCCGACATAGACAGGTGTGTGCCATTCTAAATCATGTCAACTCAATTGAATTTACCACAGGTGGACTCCAATCAAGTTGTAGAAACATCTCAAGGATGTTCAATGGAAACAGGGTGCAATGGAGCTCAAGTTCAAGTCGCATAGCAAAGGGTCTGAATGCTTACGTAAATAAGAATTTTTTTTTTTTTGCTTTGTCATTATGGGGTATTGTGTGTAGATTGCTGAGGAAATTGTTTTATTTAATCAATTTTAGAATAAAGCTGTAACGTATCAAAATGTGGAAAAAGTGAAGGGGTCTGAATACTTTCCGAATGCGCTGTAGAACAATTGTTAAAGGTTCAATAAAGAACCATGCTCATAAGGTTCTAAGTGGAACCTGTCCAGTGCTATAAAGAACCCTTTCCTACGGTTCTATGAAGAACATGAAAACAGGTTCTATATAGCACCAAAAAAAAGGGTTCCGCTATGGTTACAACCCTTTTTGGAGCTATATAGAACCTTTTTTTTATGGTTCTTTATAGAATCTTTATGGAGAATGGTTCCATAAAGATATGTAGATCCTTTTGAAGAACCACATGTTTTTTTATTCAGGTCAGCCATTTTATATTGTTAAAATTCTGGAGGTGTTATTATTGTGTTAATTGACAAGTTGAATCAAGTGAATTACCTCCGGAACATCTGGGGGAGAGAATTGAGAACCACTGAGTGATTTAGTCAACCACTTACAGACTGTCAGCTTTAATTTGAGGTATTTAAGTTATTTTCATCCCAATCGGATGAACTGTTTAGAAATAGCAGCACTTTTTGTACATAGTCCCCTCATTTTAGGGGAGTAAAAGTATTGTGACAAATTCACTTATATGTGTATTCAAGAATTAAAAAGTTAAGTGGTTGGTCCCATATTCATACGCAACGACTACATATCAAGCTTGTGACTCTGCAAATTTCTTGATGAATTTGCTGTTTGTTTTGGTTGTGTTTCAGATTACTTTGTGCCCAATAGAAATGAATTGTACATAATGTATTGTCATTTTTTTTGTTACTTTTATTGTAATTAAGATTAGAATATGTTTCTAAACTCTTCTACATTAATGTGGATGCTACCATGATTACAGATAATCCTGAATAATGATGATTGGGAAATATCATATATATATATATATATATATATATATCTGTATAATAAGTAAGGCACAAGACGAAACATTACATAAACTGGAATGACACTCACTCGCGGTTGCACAAAATAGCTGTGTGCAAACCACACTCCAAAATATTCAAATAAGTCGCTCTCTTCCATTTTAGTTATCGCTAAAAGAGAAAATAACCATCACCCTTTCCCGAATATTATTTTTCAGTGTGTACTCTCTGTCCTTGTTTCACCTTAGGGAGGCTTATGACAAACTCTAGTGGTGAAAAGATTGAACCAGATCCTGTACCGGTATTGAAGTGAATCATAGGTCATTAGTCACAGGGAAGAGAGGACTTCCTGAAACTAACCGTAAACTAACCGGGTGAATTCTCCTTTCATAGCTTTGCAAACATGGCATGGCCCACTAGTTTCTAATAGTCTGACACACACATAGACACAAACACACAGACACAGGGGGAAAAAAAGAGCTGTTAGGAAGAGAGCTGTTGGCAGGACTAACTGTCCCTGATGTCAATCAGAACTAGTTGTGTGGCTGTAGATAGTCTCTGGGCTGTTTTTACCACCCTGATTCTCAAACAGGGCTGTGTGCACTTGTGAGTGAGTGTTTGAAATAGGGGTCGCGTTTTATTTACAACCCTGCCTCCCACACAGGGCTGTGTTTTTGTGTGTGATTGAAATAGGGGTTGTTATTTAACGACCCTGTCTCTCACACGGCTGTGTGTGTGTGTGTGTGTGTGTGTGTGTGTGTGTGTGTGTGTGTGTGTGTGTGTGTGTGTGTGTGTGTGTGTGTGTGTGTGTGTGTGTGTGTGTGTGTGTGTGTGTGTGTGTGTGTGTGTGTGTGTGTGTGTGTGTGTGTGTGTGTGTGTGTGTGTGTTTGCGTGTGGCTATTAAGGGCAGGAGATTTAGAGTCGTACACACAGAAGGGGAGTTGTTATTTTCGACAGGGCAGTCTAGACACACTATGGTCGTGTGTGTATTCTTAGGAGTACACAGGAATACACACACACTGCCCGGTACCCTCAGATTTTTTATATCTAACCTTTATTTAACTAAGCAAGTCAGTTAAGAACAAATTTTTGTTTACAGTGACGGCCCAGGAATAGTGTGTTAACTGCCTTGTTCAGGGGCAGAACGACATATTTTTACCTCGTCCACTCTGGGATTTGAACACTGACCAGTGCAGTCAGTAATGTCTGAAATGACAGTGTACAAGAGTGGCCATAATGACAACTAACAAGCACAAGCATTGGGACTTAGGTTGGTTTCCTTGGCAACATTTGGAATGTCCAGGTGTCAGGGATGTTGGGGGATGGGCGGGGGGGGGGGGTTGTAAGGGGATAGGGTGAGGGGAGGGGGAACCTTGGAGTGAAACACATTTTTCCCCTCTTTTCTGTTTCCTGCACAGAACAAATTGTCCTTACACCAGCACAGACAGCTCTGCCTAACGGAGGAAACTGTGTGTGCGTGAATGTGTGTGTGTGCCTTGCCTGTCTGTGCGTGTGCGTGAGTGCGTGTGCTTGCATGTGTGTGCTTGCATGTGTGTTTATGCAAGTGTGAGCATGTGTGAAAGACAGAGCACTACACTCCCACGTGAGGAAGTAGGACAAGACCGTATGGAATGTGTGCAGACATGTTGACGTGTCATAAATACATCATGAGCAAATGCCTTTGTACTTCAGGAAACTGCACTCATTAAGCAGAAACTGTTCAAGGAATGTTATCGCTGATGTCACGGAGCACAACAATTAAGCTGTAGAAATGATACATAGGTCTATTGGAAAAAATATATTCACACTCACAATATTTTCTCGATCATATCAGTATGTCCACACAACACTTGCAAACTGATTTGAGTAGGAAGTGAAATGGAAATAAAAACCACCCAACTTTACTCATATTAGGCGCTCCTACGCAGAGCGACTCAGTGAGGGCTTACAATTTACGTCACCCTTGGGACTCAAACCCACAACCCTGGTGTTGCAAGCGACATGCTCTGCCAACTGAGCCACACAGGACACTTCCCTGCTGTATTGGTTGATCTTGTCACAGGGTTTATTGACGCCAACCCTCGGCTCGACTGTAGTGTATATTGTGACTGAAACTAGGCTGCGTCATACAGTGTGTAGTGACAGAGCAGAGGGGAGACCAGACTAGAGCTTACAGAAGGACTGGCTAGGGACAAAAGGTCACAGGGGAGTGTTAATTGTGTATTTAGCATCACAATGGATGAAACTATGCAACGTACACACGCATACACACACACACACACACACACACACACACACACACACACACACACACACACACACACACACACACACACACACACACACACACACACACACACACACACACACACACACACACACAAACTGGTAGTTTACTGAACTCCTAATGAGGACACTCTTCCCATCACCCCGCGTGTGTGTGTGTGTGTGTGTGTGTGTGTGTGTGTGTGTGTGTGTGTGTGTGTGTGTGTGTGTGTGTGTGTGTGTGTGTGTGTGTGTGTGTGTGTGTGTGTGCGTGTGCGTGCGTGTGTGTGTGTGTGTGTGTGTGTGTGTGTGTGTGTGTGTGTGTGTGTGTGTGTGTGTGTGTGTCAAGTAAATCTTGAAATGGATCACGTGGAAATTAATCAAGTCCTGGATTGTAAACTGTCGTGGACAAAACATGTTAAATGCAACAGTAGCTAAGATGGGGAGAAGTCTGTCCATAATAAAGCGCTGCTCTGCCTTCTTAACAACACTATCAACAAGGCAGGTCCTACAGACCCTCATTTTGTCACACCTGGACTACTGTTCAGTCGTGTGGTCAGGTCCCACAAAGAAGGACATAGGAAAATTACAATTGTCTCAGAACAGGGCAGCACGGCTGGCCCTTAAATTAATAACATGCAAGTCAATCTCCCCTGGCTCAAAGTAGAGGAGATAGTGACTTCATCACTACTTGTTCTGGTAAGAAGTGTTGACATGCTGAATGCACCGATGTGTCTGTCTGAACTACTAGCACACAGCTCAGACATCCATGTATACCCCACAAGACATGCCACCAGAGGTCTCTTCACAATCCCCAAGTCAAAAACAGACTATGGGAGTCGCACACTACATAGAGCCATGGCTACATTAAACTCTCCACATTAGATTTTTTTTGAACAGACAAAAATAAACCTTACGGAACAGCGTGGACTTTGAAGACACACACACACACACAGGCACAGACACAAGCATACACATACACATGATAACATACACATGGATGTGGTATTGTAGATACGTGGTAGTAGAGTAGTGGCCTAAGGGTACACACTTAATGTGTTGTGAAAAGTGTTATGACATGCAATGTAGTATTATTTTATTGTATATTACTGCCTTAATGTTGCTGGACCCCAAGAAGATAGCACCTGCCTTGGCAGCAGCTAATGGGTATCCATAATAAATAAAGAGACACACACTGTGACACAAACTTTGAGTTGTGGAAACCCTGTGTGTGTGTGTGTGTGTGTGTGTGTGTGTGTGTGTGTGTGTGTGTGTGTGTGTGTGTGTGTGTGTGTGTGTGTGTGTGTGTGTGTGTGTGTGTCTGTCTGTCTGTCTGTCTGTCTGTCTGTCTGTCTGTCTGTCTGTCTGTCTGTCTGTCTGTCTGTCTGTCTGTCTGTCTGTCTGTCTGTCTGTCTGTCTGTCTGTCTGTCTGTCTGTCTGTCTGTCTGTCTGTCTGTCTGTCTGTCTGTCTGTCTGTCTGTCTGTCTGTCTGTCTGTCTGTCTGTCTGTCTGTCTGTCTGTCTGTCTGTCTGTCTGTCTGTCTGTCTGTCTGTCTGTAATATAGCTATTGTATCTGACTGACGGTGGGACTGCCACTATAGGGTTTTTCGTTAGAACCCAATGGAGACAGGAGTTGCTCTGAATGTAATCGAACACAAAACAAACACAAAGAAAGAGGTGCACTGCATTACATGCTTGGGTATGTCACTGGGTGCACTGCGGTGCTGCTCAGTGTTGCATAATCATCTCTCTTTCATCTCTCTCTCTCTCTCGCTCACAGAATGACGCGTGCCTTTTAGATTAGCAGGTCGGCCAAGGTTTGTTTCCTTTTCTCATAGTCGAACATATAATGATAACAAAAATAGGAAAAGAAGAGAGGGGGTGTCTTGTGTTGGGAGTGTGTGAGGCCCCATTCTGAGTTGTCCTGGTTGGTGGGTAGTGTTTGCTGATTGGGGCTTTCGTTCTTTAATGGCTTTGAATCTCTCTCTGTACAATCAGCAGTTGGACCCTGCAATAGCCCTGCGATATCCCTTGACTCTTTGCAAACTGGAATCCATACATCCTGAGGCTGCATTCATAGTAGCTGGGGATTTTAACAAGGCTAATCTGAAAACAAGACTCCCTAAATTGTATCAGCATATCGATTGCGCAACCAGGGCTGGCAAAACCTTGGATCACTGCTATTCTAACTTCCGTGACGCAAAAACTGACCGCGACTCCATTTTGCTGATCCCTGCCTACGGACAGAAACTAAAACAAGAAGCTCCCACGCTGAGGTCTGTTCAACGCTGGTCCGACCAATCTGATTCCACACTCCAAGACTGCATCCATCACGTGGACTGGGATATGTTTCGTATTGCGTCAGACAACAACATTGACGAATGCGCTGATTCGGTGAGCGAGTTCGTTAGAACGTGCGTTGAAGATGTCGTTCCCATAGCAACAATTAAAACATTCCCAAACCAGAAACCGTGGATTGATGGCAGCATTCGCGTGAAACTGAAAGCGCGAACCACTGCTTTTAATCAGGGCAAGGTGACCGGAAATATGACCGAATACAAACAGTGAAGCTATTCCCTCCGCAAGGCAATCAAACAAGCTAAGCGTCAGTATAGAGACAAAGTAGAATCTCAATTCAACGGCTCAGACACAAGAGGTATGTGGCAGGGTCTACAGTCAATCACGGATTACAAAATGAAAACCAGCCCCGTCACGGACCAGGATGTCTTGCTCCCAGGCAGACTAAATAACTTTTTTGCACGCTTTGAGGACAATACAGTGCCACCGACACGGCCTGCAAACAAAACATGCGGCCTCTCCTTCACTGCAAAACATTTAAACGTGTTAACCCTCGCAAGGCTGCAGGCCCAGACGGCATCCCCAGCCGCGCCCTCAGAGCATGCGCAGACCAGCTGGCTGGTGTGTTTACGGACATATTCAATCAATCTCTATCCCAGTCTGCTGTTCCCACATGCTTCAAGAGGGCCACCATTGTTCCTGTTCTCAAGAAAGCTATGGTAACTGAGCTAAACGACTACCGTCCCGTAGCACTCACTTCCGTCATCATGAAGTGCTTTGAGAGACTAGTCAAGGACCATATCACCTCCATCCTACCTGACACCCTAGACCCACTCCAATTTGAATACCGCCCAAATAGGTCCATAGACGATGCAATCTCAACCACACTGCACACTGCCCTAACCCATCTGGACAAGAGGAATACCTATGTGAGAATGCTGTTCATCGACTACAGCTCGGCATTTAACACCATAGTACCCTCCAAGCTCGTCATCAAGCTCGAGACCCTGGGTCTCGACCCCGCCCTGTGCAACTGGGTACTGGACTTCCTGACGGGCCGCCCCCAGACGGTGAGGGTAGGCAACAACATCTCCACCCCGCTGATCCTCAACACTGGGGCCCCACAAGGGTGCGTTCTGAGCCCTCTCCTGTACTCCCTGTTCACCCACGACTGCATGGCCACGCACGCCTCCAAGTCAATCATCAAGTTTGTGTACGACACAGTGGTAGGCTTGATTACCAACAACGACGAGACGGCCTACAGGGAGGAGGTGAGGGCCCTCGGAGTGTGGTGTCAGGAAAATAACCTCACACTCAACGTCAACAAAACTAAGGAGATGATTGTGGACTTCAGGAAACAGCAGAGGGAACACCCCCCTATCCACATCGATGGAACAGTAGTGGAGAGGGTAGTAAGTTTTAAGTTCCTCGGGATACACATCACAGACAAACTGAATTGGTCCACTCACACAGACAGCATCGTGAAGAAGGCGCAGCAGCGCCTCTTCAACCTCAGGAGGCTGAAGAAATTTGGCTTGTCACCAAAAGCACTCACAAACTTCTACAGATGCACAATCGAGAGCATCCTGGCGGGCTGTATCACCGCCTGGTACGGCAACTGCTCCGCCCACAAACGTAAGGCTCTCCAGAGGGTAGTGAGGTCTGCACAACGCATCACCGGGGGAAAACTACCTGCCCTCCAGGACACCTACACCACCCGATGTTACAGGAAGGCCATAAAGATCATCAAGGACAACAACCACCCGAGCCACTGCCTGTTCACCCCGCTATCATCCAGAAGGCGAGGTCAGTACAGGTGCATCAAAGCTGGGACCGAGAGACTGAAAAACAGATTCTATCTCAAGGCGATCAGACTGTTAAACAGCCACCACTAACATTGAGTGGCTGCTGCCAACACACTGACTCAACTCCAGCCACTTTAATAATGGGAATTGATGGGAAATGATGTAAAATATATCCCTAGCTACTTTAAACAATGCTACCTAATATAATGTTTACATACCCTACATTATTAATCTCATATGTATACGTATATACTGTACTCTATATCATCTACTGCATCTTTATGTAATACATGTAACACTAGCCACTTTAACTATGCCACTTTGTTTACAAACTCATCTCATATGTATATACTGTACTCGATACCATCTACTGCATCCTGCCTATGCCGCTCTGTACCATCACTCACTCATATATCTTTATGTACATATTCTTTATCCCCTTACACTTGTGTGTATAAGACAGTAGTTTTGGAATTGTTAGTTAGATTACTTGTTGGTTATTACTGTATTGTCGGAACTAGAAGCACAAGCATTTCGCTACACTCGCATGTGACAAATAAAATTAGCTTTGATTTGATTTGGTAGTTGGACCCTATGTTAGCCCTTTGGTAGCTGAAGGACTCCGTTGTGGCTGTGGTAGATGTATGACCCTGTTGTAGCTGGATCTTGCGCTAGCTGCACAGGTTGTAGGCATGTATCGTGTTTCCATGTCGGTCTTTGAATCAGAGTGGCCCACCAGACCAGAACAGTGTAGGGTAGAGATAAAACAGGAGCTCAGGCCCACAGGGAAGACCACTGGCTGTGTGGACAGCTCAGAATCAGCCACTCTGCCAACCCTGCATGCAGTACAGTCTCCTCAGAACAGGAAGGTGAGGACCATCCTCCTAAGTGAATTGAATATAAATACAAATTGTGTAACATTAAAAGTCATCCTTTTTAGATAACAATATGCTTAACATATTCACATGCCACCAAATAATTGATTAAAACACAGTTTTGCAATGAAGGTCTACAGTAGCCTCAACAGCATTCTGTAGGGTAGCACCATGGTGTAGCCGGAGGACAGCTTGCATACTCCTCTGGGTATGTTGACTTTAATACAAAACCTAGGAGGCTCATGGTTATTACCCCGTTCTATAGACTTACAAAGTAATTATGGCAGTATCCGGAGGGCGTCCTAAAACCTATCAGAGCTCTTGCAGCATGAACTGAGATGTTGTCCACCCAATCAAAAGGATCAGAAAATGAATCTAGTACTGAAAGCATAAGCTCCAGCTGGCTAACACTGCAGTGAAAATTTGTGGTGAGTACTTTACTCAAAGAGGGAGAAAGATATTTGTTGAACAGTTCTGAACAAAATAATTTCTTCAAAAATGAAGGAAAAGCAAGAGAGAGAGAGATTTGTGACCTGTTGCCACAAGAAAAAGGCAACCAGTGAAGAACAAACACCATTGTAAATACAATCCATATTTATGCTTATTTATTTTCCCTTGTGTACTTTAACCATTTGTACATTATTACAACACTGTATATATATATATATATAATATGACATTTGTAAAGTCTTTATTGTTTTGAAACTTCTGTTTGTATAATGTTTACTGTTAATTTTGTATTGTTTATTTCACTTTTGTAAATTATCTACCTCACTTGCTTTGGCTTTGTTAACACATGTTTCCCATACAAATAAAGCCCCTTGAATTGAATTGAATTTAATTGAGAGCACTAGTTATATTTCGTTGTATTTTTTTCTCACTTTCACTTACTTTTGAAACTTTTCCAAGTCAAGGTAATCTTCTGATTTTATTCATTTATTGCCACTGAGGCCCGGCGGTGTAACTGCTAAACTGTTTTCTAACTGTACACATGATTGCAGTGGGTTTACTAGCGTGTTAGTTCTCGTAGGTACTGTATGTTGACTGACATTAGCTAATATGGTGACGACGATGTTGGCTATGTGTAGTGGTTAGCGGTTATGATATGAAGGTTTGGCTAGGATTTTCTTTTTGGCCTGGTCACAGACAGTTGATATGTTGTGTACTGAAGTAAAGGGAAAAAGTGACAGGAGGAGAACGTGTTAAATCCAGAAGGAATGAACAAGCAAAGTGATCATGCTGATTATATGTGGCTGCTATGAAAGTGAACTGTGTTTACGTGTGATTAGGCATGTATTCTTTAGGCCGATTCTGTTTTTTTTTTTTTAGTTTCTTGAAACGGGCATAAACAAATAAAAATCATCAAATCAAATTGTATTGGTCACATACACATGGTTAGCAGATGTTATTGCGAGTGTAGTGAAGTGCTTACCTGACATTCCTGAATTTGTCCAATAGAAACTCTTGTTTGCAACTGTTGGACTAATGAGTACACCCTAGATCAGCTAGAACAGGCAAGATTGTGCAAAGTGGTATTGAATGTGTCACTGTCTGTCACCTCGATTGCTCAAAGTTTCTCTCGGCCTGTGCTACCTATGTTTTAAACATAGGTTTCATTCATATGCTAGGTTGTAGCAACCTCATGACGGGTACAGGGAAAATGTGTGTATTATGTAGTCGTCTAAACCTACCGATGTTACTAGCTAGGTGAATGGAATATGAATGAGTGTCATCCAATATGCTGTGATAGAAATAAGGTCATGCTCCTCCCATCTTAAATGGCACCGACCGCCACTGCCTGTGTGTCTGGTTTCTCTTAAGGTCTAAGCACACAGTTTCCCGTGTATACCAAGAATGGTCCACGACCCAAAGGACATCCACCCAACGGCAGGTCAGTGGTCGAAAACGGGTCATTTATGAAAGACGACAAAGGAGACTGACAAGGAATTGTGCAGCGCAACAGACGGGCTAGAGTTAGTCAACTGACAGTCCAGGACAATGTTGGTGGCCAAAGACCCATAACAGAATGCGCAACTCGTTGTACCTTGACACGAATGGGGTAAGGCAGCCGGCGACCTTACAGAGTACCACTTCTTTCGAGAAGAAACAAGAAACTGCAGTTGCAGTTGTCTAAGGAATGAAAAACACTGGACAGTGGAGATCTGGAAAATCATTGCCTGGTCTGATGAATCCCGGGTCCTGCTGTCTCATACTGATAGGAGAACTCGGGTATGGAGAAAACCACGAGTACATGCATCCATCATGCTGCGTCAACATTGCAGGCTGGTGGCGTGATGGTGTGGGGTGTGTTTTCATTGGGTCCCTTGATAAAAGTGGAGCAACGTTTGAATGCCGCAGGATATCTGAACATCATTGCCAACCAGGTGCATCTCTTCATGGCAGCAGTGTATCCGTCTGCAAAATAGATTTTCTTTCCAGCAGTATAATGTCCCATACCACAAGGCTAGGATTGTCCAGGACTGGTTCCACGAACATGAGGCAGTGGACTGGCCAGTCACCAGATCTCAATCCAATTGAACATCTGTGGGATGAGATGGAATGAGCTATTCACAGTAAAGATCCACTACCAGCCAACTTGACACGACTGTGGGAAGCATTGGAGTCAACATGGGCCAGCAACCCTGTGGACCGCTTTCGACACCTTGTAGAGTCCATGCCCCGACGAATTGAGGCTGTTCTGAGGGCAAACGGAGGTGCGACTCAATATTGGGAAAGTGTTCCTAATGTTTTGTACACTCAGTGTATGTGTCTCATGTAGCCAAATCTGTGGAAGGCGTTGATGGTGATAAGGTCTGAACATGAATCAATCTTAATTATTTTATAACTCACTATCTCCTTATAACTCACTATCTCCTTATAACTCACTATCTCCTTAAAACTCACTATCTCCTTATAACTCACTATCTCCTTAAAACTCACTATCTCCTTATAACTCACTATCTCCTTATAACTCACTATCTCCTTATAACTCACTATCTCCTTAAAACTCACTATCTCCTTATAACTCACTATCTCCTTTAATTGCCTTGTCTGCACGTTAAGCAGAAAGCTTGTTAGTGGCTTTGAGGGATGTCTTCAGGGATGTCCCTCTTCATCGCTAGCTACTCTCTGGAGTTGTAAATGCTTAGCCTCCCTCTCTTTCTCTCTCCCTCTCTTTCGCTCTCGCTCTCACACACACACACACACGCACGCACGCACGCACGCACGCACGCACGCACACACACACACACACACACACACACACACACACACACACACACACACACACACACACGCACACGCACACGCACACGCACACGCACACGCACACACAAAAGCCCAATTGTCAGTCCGTTAACTGACCGAGCAGATCCCAAAGTGGTTCAGTCTGACGGTTATCAGCCATTGACCATTACTGTGCCAGTTAACTGGCAAACACGGGCACTGGCCATTAACCGTCGTTTGTGGGCATAACCAATTAGCTAAGTACTCTGGACTATTGACTCAGTGTAACAGAGTCTAAACCATTAACTTGGAGGTCAGAGGTATAGGTCCAGAAGGATCTAACCCTATGGCCTGAAGATAGGCCACTGGACCTACATGTGAAACAGGATGACACATGTTACATCGCAAGATGGCCAGGGACTACAGTTTGCTCTTTATATTATACACCTTTATGCCTCGGGTGGCTCAGTGGGCACTGGGCAGGGTGTGTTGAGGAAGTCGATAATTATCTCCATATTAAATATCAAACCTGAGAGTTGAACAGGTTGTTAGATCATGAGGGCAGATTTATTCAGACACCACCATCAGGTCAATTATTCATCAGGTCAGGCAACCTGACAGGACTCAGTGAGTAAGAGATAT
>NC_060192.1:7845391-7927891 GCF_021184085.1 Oncorhynchus gorbuscha | reverse complement strand
TATGGATGGAAAAGGCCTCCCTCTGTCTCTGCCCCCCCTCTCCCTCTCTCTCCCCCTGCCTGCTCCCTCTCTATCTCCCCCCTCCCTCTCTCTCTCCCCCTCCTCTCTCTCTCCCTCTGTCTCTGCCCCCCACCCTCTCTCTCTCTCCCCCCCCCCTCTCTCTCCTCTCCTCTGCTCTCCTCTGCCCCCACCCTCTTCTCTCTCCCCCCCACCCTCCCTCACTGTCCCCCCACCACTCTCTCTCTCTCTCTCTCCCTCTCTCTCCCCCCACCCTCTCTCTCCCCCCCACCCCCCCTGTCTCCCCCCCACCGCCTCTCTCTCCCCCCCCCACCCTCTCTCTCTCTCTCTCCCCCCACCCTCTCTCTCTCTCCCCCCCCCCCACCCTCTCTCTCCCCTCTCTCCCCTCTGTCTCTGCCCCCCACCCTCTCTCTCTCTCTCCCCCCACCCTCTCTCTCTCTCTCTCTCCCCCCATCTCTATCCCTCACTCTCTCTCTCTCCCCCCCCACCCTCTCTCTCTCTCTCCCCCCCACCCTCTCTCTCTATCCCTCTCTCTCTCTCCCCCACCACCCTCTCTCTCTCTCTCCCCCATCTCTATCCCTCACTCTCTCTCTTTCTTTCTGTCCAGCAGTGTCACAAAAACTCCTCTGTTCTACGCAGTTGTATAATTGCTATAATGAGTTGAGTTTACTGTCCGTGGTTTTAGACTGTTTGGCTTTCACATGAGGGAGGTAGGGAGAATACTAGTGCTAACCTACCTCACCTCTCCCCCTTCCGACATTTTGGGCCAACCTGACCCAACACCTGGCTATTGTCCAAGCCAATAACTCACTTCCTGTTCTCAGTCTTTGTTCACTGTGTTTCACTGCCATCTGAGAAGACTGGAGAGGTACAGTAGCAGCAGTATGGGAACAACTCTACCTAACCCTCTGTCCCATAATGACAATGTGAATCTAATTCTGTGTGACCGATTTAATCTGCTGTTGCTGGGCTCTGTAATAAGAGTTGTCGATGCACATGGCCCAAGGAGCCTGGTTCTACCTGGAGGGCACTATATAGGTTCTCCTCACACTCTGATTTTAACTGAAGGGCATAGTACACAGTACAGGGTCTGTCCCTGCCTCCCTCACACCCCCAGGGCACTCTGGAGAGGTAGCTAAGTGAATTCCTACATTGTACTGGTAAACGGTCATTTCTATGGTCATTTTAGGTATAATGAACAGTAAAAAAAAAAAATCTGAAACGTGTTACGGCATACTGTAAATTAAGGTGCGTTGTGGGAAAATTGCTGTATTTCGAATGGTACTGTCATTCCACACCACAGAATAGAGTACTGTACTCTATCTTCGGAGCGCAAAAACACTTTTGACCACAAGTGGGTGCACAAATGGTTGTTTCTGGCTCGTTAACATATTTTAAGGAATGCCTTATAAGAGGCTATATTTGTTTGCAACCGTGAGGGACAATGCTGTACCGATTAAACTCATATGTGGTTATAGAGCCCTGTGAAATGTGAAGTGAATAGGGGATAAATTGGAGTAGCATCTTAACCTTAAATGGATGAGCATTTTGCCATGTCTTTCTGCTCTGTTTTGTCCTGTAGTTTTTGCCCAGGTTGGAAGTCTCTAGAAGTGCAAGTGATGTGAAACACCAACTATTCATTGATATGTCTTAATGTGTAAACACTTTACCTTGCAGGCAACCTGCTTACAACAATCCCTTTAAATTTACAGTAAAATCCCGTAAAAATAGAATGAATTTCACTCGTCTGTTCATTCATGCATTCCCATTGCAGTAGCTTTTACTTTTTTTGGACATTATAATACAGTACATTTCACGGTATTGTACTGTGTGTCATTACACGGTTCATGGTTTGATATGATATTCATATTACAGTAGGTGTAAATATATTACAGTAGGTGTAAATATATTACAGTAGGTGTAAATATATTATAGTAGGTGTAAATATATTACAGTAGGTGTAAATATATTACAGTAGGTGTAAATTCACTTGGACCCTTGTCCAGTCGAGTATGGGAGAGGAGTGGGTGTAGGAGGTGTCTGTGTAGGCGTTCAGATGGTCCGGTGAAGTCTGGGGGAACGTTGAGGGAACGTCATTTCAGATGTGTCTTGTTTCAAGACTGATGCTGAGAGCTAGAAGTTTCCATCTCTGATCACCTCTCTCGCTGCGTGCGCATACACACGTCCGGGACATAGATTGAAATTGTTCTCGAGGTCAAGCCCTCGATCGGGCTTTCAGGCCACGCATATTCTCTCTCTCGCTCTCTCTCTCTCTCTCTCTCTCTCTCTCTCTCTCTCTCTCTCTCTCTCTCTCTGTGTATTGTCCTTTTAAAGACGTGCTCTCTGTTCCTCGTCTCTCAGTTCATTCAGATCCATCGCAGGCCAGGCTACATGACAGCTGTTCAAAAGGGACTTGTCAAAGAGCTGTATCTCCTCATATAGGAGTTTGCAGGGGTTACCTTACTCTTTGCAATATTTACATCCCACCCGAACTCCCACCGGGGACTTGTATCTAAGTTGCATCTCAGGGAACTTGTTATGTAAAGCACGTTTAAGTATGTATGGGATAGGCGTAGCATGGTTAATTAATAAGAAATACTGTTGATAGATAGAGAGAGAGACAGAGAGAGAGAGAGAGAGAGAGAGAGAGAGAGAGAGAGAGAGAGAGAGAGAGAGAGAGAGAGAGAACAACCCTATCCCTCTGTCCTCTGTTCTGTAAGCCTTGGTTTACTGTTGTCCTCTCAAGAGAAGAATGACTGATGCTGGGAGGGAAAGAGATGGAGGGCATGTAGATAGATAGAGAGAGAGAGAGAGAGAGAGAGAGAGAGAGAGAGAGAGAGAGAGAGAGAGAGAGAGAGAGAGAGAGAGAGAGAGAGAGAGAGAGAGAGAGAGAGAGAGAGAGAGCACATGCTTTTGACACCAACTAGCTGGTTGAGTCCCCGGTGTACAGTCTATCCAGGCAGAAGATGTTTTTGCATGAGTTTGTCAAAAGGCCCGATCTTACCACAACCCTCCTTCATTTTCTCTCTTTCTCCGTCTCTCCCTATTTACTGGCCTTGGCTCTGTGCCACCACCGCGTGTCCCTCACTAACTCCCTCACGACTCCTTTTCAGCAGCCAAAAGGTCTCTGAGTAGTGCTAATTCTAACTACGCACTCACGCGCACACGCACGCACACACACACTGGCCACTTGACTGACTGTCGATGAGTCACGACTCGGTGAAGGGCCCTTTCAGTATATCAAGGCATCACGCTGTGCGCATCATTTGCTACCATATATTCAGTTGTGTGTGCGCTTGTGTGCGCTTGCGTGTGTGTACAATTATTTTTTCTTTTCATTGCTTATGCCGATTATTCGGTTTTCAAGATGGCCTTCATCCATAACCGTCGGTTACGAGCTCATGTTATATTTCCAGTGAATGGGAGCAGTGAGACAGGCAGCTTGAGGCTCTAGTCCCATTACTCGCCTGTGCCTTAACAGGCATTTACCCATCCCGTGACCTTGCTCCCTGCTCCCAGCAGCACACGTTTTTATGAGGTGAAAAGGACTCTGTCATCACACGCACACACACACACACACACACACACGCGCACACAGTCAGACTCAACATGTGTGCTTGGCATCGCAGAAGAGATGTGCTCAGCATGCCTCCTCTAGGAAAGCCACCTAGTGGCAAAGAAAGGGAATATTCTTTTTAGTGTGAAGTATAGTTTTAGTAAGATGTGGGCAACTTTGCAAGTACACACTAAAACTCAGACTGCTATGCGAACGACAAACAGCATTTGGTATTCCGTTACTCCTTGTATGAGTATTGGTGTGCGTATGGAGTTCTGCAAGTTATGTAATGCAGTCATATGTCTGTGCTGTCCATTCCAAGTTGGGGGGGATGTTTAGAAAACCACAGGATCAGTTATGATAGAGAGGTCTGTGGGAGTCAGAGAGAGAGGGCCTCCCTAGCTAAACTAAACATACCCCCTGGGGGAGAGAGAGAGAGAGAGGGCCTCCCTAGCTTAACTAAACATACCCCCTGGGGGAGAGAGAGAGAGAGGGCCTCCCTAGCTTAACTAAACATACCCCCTGGGGGAGAGAGAGAGAGAGGGCCTCCCTAGCTAAACTGAACATACCCCCTGGGGGAGAGAGAGAGAGAGGGCCTCCCTAGCTAAACTGAACATACCCCCTGGGGGAGAGAGAGAGAGAGGGCCTCCCTAGCTAAACTGAACATACCCCCTGGGGGAGAGAGAGAGAGAGAGGGCCTACCTAACTAAACTAAACATACCCCCTGGGGGAGAGAGAGAGAGAGAGAGAGAGAGAGAGAGAGAGAGGGCCTCCCTAACTAAACTAAACATACCCCCTGTGGGAGAGAGGGAGAGGATGATGAGAGGGAAGAAAGAAAGAGACAGATAGAGGGAGAAATATGGGTAAGAGAAAGACAACCTGATGCATGACACTTGGGTTAACCCCTCAGTTTTGCAAGGAAAGATTGACAGGAAGACAGAACGAGGAATAGAGATATCAAGTGTGGACTCCGAGGTTTTGTGAAACCACCATCTGTGCTGTGGGAGTCCGTCGATTGGAGTGATCAACTCCATCATCTCCTCTCTCCTAAACCTCATCTCTTGGACTGCTGCTTCACTTAATTTCCCTTTGTAATCAGTGTGTGTGTATTACAGTTTTAGTCAGTGAGCAGACACTTTTACCCAGAGCAACTAGGGTTAATTGCTTTACTCAAGGGCACGTCAACAGACTTTCCACCTAGTCTGCTCAAGGATTTGAACCAGTGACTTTTACAGTCACTGGCCGACACTCTTAACCACCAAGCTACCAACACTAAGTGTGTGTGTGTGTGTGTGTGTGTGTGTGTGTGTGTGTGTGTGTGTGTGTGTGTGTGTGTGTGTGTGTGTGTGTGTGTGTGTGTGTGCGTGCGTGTGCGTGCGTGCGTGTGTGTGTGCGTGCGTGCGTGCGTGTCAGAGAGAGCAAGAGAGATCAAACTGGCTTTGATCTACTCACAAGCATTCCTCTAATCCACTCAAATGCTGTGCTTTCCTTTTGATGTAAATATTTGCTCAAGAGCAGACACAAACAAACTCATCTTCTTTCACCCTCTATTTCTCCTTCATTCTATCTGACGGTCTGTCTCTCTCGCCCCCCTCTCCCCTCCTCTTCTCTACTGGCAGTCATATTGACTAAGAGACGATGGTCAGATGAGCGTTACGGAAGGCAGGGGAGAAAGATATAGCTCCAGGGGTTAAGAACAGCGGTTGGAGAGAGGTGACCCTCCCTGTCCCACTCCTATCTGACCACGGGAGTCACTACACAGCCATGCTCGACCAGGTTTGAGGTCAACTTCGTGTTCCAGTCATTGGCCTTGATTTCTAATGCCGCAATTCTACCTTGTGTCCAGATGAGGGCAGTGTAGATACATTTTTGATCAACTTCTGTCATGCCATCACCCGGTCCAACACGACTGCTCTCCGAGGATCTCACCAGCTAACTCCTGTTAGACTGATTGTGCATCGCATTCAAGACCCATGCCGAGAAATATTGAGTACACTTTGATAGTACTCTAAAAGTGTGCAGATATTGTTCTCCTTTGTCCTGCATGTACCCTGCACCTGGGAAGGTTTGTTGGAAGTGTGTCATTCTAGCTGTATCTGATTCTCTGTTCAACCCAGCTCGAGAGTCCATAGTGGATGCTATCTGCTAGAGTGTTTTTGTTCCCAATCTGCTTCCTCTAGCTTATTATGACCCTCAGTTCTCCGTAACTCTGAAGGACAACGTAGAGCTGTGCGCGCGTGTCTCTTGTTCTGACAGTGTTTCTCCCCAGCATTTCTACCCAACAGGGGTGCTCCGTTCTCCTAAGGGGTCATTTTCTCTTTTCTCCCTCACGCAACTGTCCATCTCCTCATTTGAATTCCATGCTGTCATTGTCACTTATCCACTCAAGCTTAAGATGTTTTGTCGTCTTTCGTCCACCAGGCCCCCTGGTAGAGAGTTCCTCAATGAGCTTGACGCCTTGTTAAGGCATAGGGTGAACAGTACTCCGTTCTGCCACCTCTGGTCTCTTGGCTCTCCCACCCCTACGGGAGGGCAGCTCCCATTCAGCCCAGTCCAAGCTCTTCTCTGTCCTGGCACCCCAATAGTGGAACCAGCTTCCCCCTGAAACTAGGACAGCAGAGTCCCTGCCCATCTTATGAAAACATGCCTTCCGTGAACCGACACACACTGGAATTGCTCCACCCCTTACTAGCTCTGACTTAGCTGATAGCTACTTTATTGAGGAAAAATGTAGGCCTACTTACTATGACTGTGATGGGTGGTTGTTCCCACCCAGCTTTATAAAAAAATAATGCAATAAATATTGCAATATCGCTCTGGATAAGAGAGTAGGCTAAATGACAAAAATGTTGTCTGCCTTCCTGTGCTTTGAAAGTGTTGACTTCTGCTAAGAGCTAAAGTAACTGCTCTCACACGCCCCTTGCCTGCTCGCCTGCTCACAATGTCTCCCATCCACACATCAAAGAGCTACGGAGAGTAGTCCTCACTCTCTATTACTTTAAACAACCCCCACTCAACCACACACAAGCACACACAGCGAGAGACAGAGGGGGGGGGGGGCACGGGGGTCTCCAACATGTCTGCTTTTCATTCAGTCTCTCATTATTGTCTGAGCCAGACGAGGACTGACATTATAGGCAGGAAGTGGTGGTCTCTCTTTTATTCCCTCCCTCTCTTTTCCCGTTCCCTCTCCCTCTGATACTCCAGCCGTCTCTCATTCCCTCAGCCTTTCCCCTTCTCCGTCTCTTCTCACTCCATTAACAATCATTTCCGCCCTCAGATCTCTTCCATTGGCTAATGCTGCAAGCACTTGTGTGCTTGCGTCCATGTGTACATCACAGCCCATCACTGATCACAGTGTTTAGAGTCAGAGGGTCATCATATCCGCCTCTTAATTAAAACACGACAATGACTGTAGAGCACCTAGGCTCTGCTGTGGAGGCCATTCCTCGGGGCTAATTAACACTCCCACAGTGCTCCATGATCCCAGACAGGCAGAATTCCAGAGCTCCTGTTTTCTCCTGGCTTTTCTTGCAGACCCTCCTCGTCATGGTTACAACCAGGCATCCGTTCACTCATACGACCGTCTCTGCTCTACTGGGCCAAAACTATGAGGAGGAGGGTCCACTGATAGTGGGAACATGTTTGTGTGTGGCTATGTGTAACATCAACTCTGATCAGATGTTGATGTAAACAACCTGCAGCTGCTCTGTCCCGGGCCTTCAAACAGACAGTTCACTGGAGGGAGGGAGGGAGGGAGGGAGGGAGGGAGGGAGGGAGGGAGGGAGGGAGGGAGGGAGGGAGGGAGGGAGGGAGGGAGGGAGGGAGGGAGAGGGAGGGAGGGAGGAGGGAGGGAGGGAGGGAGGGAGGGAGGGAGGGAGGGAGGGAGGGAGGGAGGGAGGGAGGGAGGGAGGGAGGGAGGGAGGGAGGGAGGGAGGGAGGGAGGGAGGGAGGGAGGGAGGGAGGGAGAGAGAGCTGATCTGTTTCCTGAGCATCTTGAGTGTTAATAACATCATCAGTGGTGGCCGTATTGAGTAAGCCTATGATAGAGCCGGCAGCTTTTTTTTGTCATTCAATCGTAATCCCTCTTATGCAAGGAGTTAGTTTGACTTTCTTATATCCAGCTCTCATTGTTTTTCTCCTGATCGCAGGGATACAAGAGACGGGCAGTATTTATTGATATGCGTATTTGAATTACTTCTGAGTATTTCATCATTTGAATAACACAGGGCTGAAAATACTGTCATTTGTATTTTCAAAATGCAAAATACCTTTCTAAACAATTGTTTTATAGCAGTTCACAGTTTGTAGACACCTGCTCATCGAAAATCTTATTCCAAAATCCTGGGCATTAATATGGAGTTGGTCCCCTCTTTGCTGCTATAACAGCGTCCACTCTTCTGGGAAGGCTTTCCACATGTTGGAACATTGCTGCTGGGACTTGCTTCCATTCAGCCAAAATAGCATTAGTGAGGTCGGCCACTGATGTTGGGCGATTAGGCCTGGCTCGCAGTCAGCGTTCAAATTCATCCCAAATGTATTCAATGGGGTTGAGGTCAGGGCTCTGTGCAGGGCAGTCAAGTTCTTTCACAACGATCTCAACAAACCATTTCTGTATGGACCTCATTTTGTGCACGTGGGCATTGTCATGCCAAAACAGGAAAGGGCCTTCCCCAAACTGTTGCCACAAAGTTGGAAGCACAGAACTGTCTAGAATGTCATTCTATGCTGTAGTATTATAAAGCCGAACCATGAAAAACAGCCCCAGACCATTATTTTTCATTCACCAAACTTTACAGGTGGCACTATGCATTGGGGCAGGTGGCATTTTTCAGGCATCCGCCAAGCACAAATTTACCCGTCGGACTGCCAGATGGTGAAGTGTGATTCACCACTCCAAAGAACGTGCTTCCACTGCTCCAGAGTCCAATGGGGGCGAGCTTACACCACTCCAGCCGACGCTTGGCATTGTGCATGGTGGTCTTATGCTTGTGTGCAGCTGCTTGGCCATGGAAACCCATTTCATGAAGCTCCAGATGAAGCTCAAGTGGCAGTTTGGAACTTGGTAGTGAGTGTTGTAACCGAGGACAGATGCTTTTTACACACTATGCTCTTCAGCACTTGGCAGTGAGCTTGTGTGGGCTACCACTTCGCGGCTGAGCCGTTGTTGCTTCTAGACGTTTCCACTTCATAATAACAGCACTTACATTTGACCAGGGCAGCTCTAACAGGGCAGGCATTTGATAAACTGACTTGTTGGAAAGGTGGCATCCTATGAGCTCTTCAGTACAGACCATTCTACTACAAATGTTTGTCTATGGAGATTGCAGGCTGTTTGCTCGATTTTATACACTGGTCAGCAACGGGTGTGACTGAAATAGAACATTCCACTAAGGGTGTGAGTTATGATAATAGAACATTCCACTCATTTGAAGAGGTGTCCACATCCGTTACGTATATGTTGATGTTGGGGTCATGCTGGAAATGATACATTTGAAGTAGAAAAATTGTGACGTTTCCCTTTTGGATGAATGCCCTAGTTGTAAGTTGTTCTTGATAAGAGTATCTGCTAAATGACTAAAATGTAAATAAAGAATTAACAATTGCTAAGCATGCTGAGCAAAATTTTAATGGATTCCGCCCAGAAACAAGGCCAATAATAATACCCAGTGTGCTTTGGTATGTTCATTTTCACGTATACATGTTGGTTATTTAGCAGAAACTCTTATGCAGAGTGACTTGCTCAACTAAGATAGTAAATCCCGGTCCCAACAAGGAAAAAGGCTATTTTAGGCTTAGGGTTTAGAGGGTTACACTTATTGTTATGAGTTAAGGGTTAGGGAAAATAGGATTTCAAATGGGAATCAATTGTTCTCTCTTTGTTTGTTTTGCGAGAGGAATTTCTTTGTGGAAATCTATTGACTTTTCAGTGTTTGGGTGGTTATTAATTAACTGAAGCCCTTTGATTGTCTGTATTTATTATTCGGCACATTTTTTGGTCAACAGTTGTACGTGAGTAACACGCACACACACACGCACGCACACACACACTCACGCACGCACGCACGCACGCACGCACGCAAACACACACACACACACACACACACACACACACACACACACACACACACACACACACACACACACACACACACACACACACACACACACACACACACACACACACACACACACACACACACTAGTGATTGTCAGAGTATTCCCAGGAGTGTGTTAGTTGGTCCCAGGAAGGTTCTGAGAGCAGGAAGTGACCTTGTCCTGAGTCTGACCCTGACTGTGACCCCTTAACACACTCCATGGCCTGGTTCTGTTTCCTGTAATAGAGAACACAGAACAGAGCTGCAGGAATATCTTGATGTATTTAAACAGTAACACAATACACACATATTCTATTTAGTGTTAGTCGAATATGGTTGACTGAGGTCCTCATACATGTACACGTGTGCATTCGGACGCACACACACACACACACACACACACACACACACACACACACACACACACACACACACACACACACACACACACACACACACACACACACACACACACACACACACACACACACACACACACACACACACACACACACACACACACTGTTCAGTGTTAATCAACCATGGCTGGGTGAGGTCCTCTTTGCTATAACACACGTGCACAATCGGAGGAAGAGCCCATCGCAAGCCACCAAATCCCCCTTTTGCTCCAATGATCCCACAGTGTGTTAGCAGTATATCAGCCGAGCCCCAGTGTGTTAGCAGTATATCAGCCTAGCCCCAGTGTGTTAACAGTATATCAGCCTAGCCCCAGTGTGTTAGCAGTATATCAGCCTAGCCCCAGTGTGTTAGCAGTATATCAGCCTAGCCCCAGCGTGTTAGCAGTATATCAGCCAAGCCCAAGTGTGTTAGCAGTATATCAGCCTAGCCCCAGTGTGTTAGCAGTATATCAGCCTGGCCCCAGTGTGTTAGCAGTATATCAGTCTAGCCCAAATGTTAGCAGTATATCAGCCTAGCCCCAGTGTGTTTGCAGCAGTATATCAGCCTAGCCTCAGTGTGCTACTAGTATATCTGCCTCGCCCCAGTGTGTTTGCAACAGTATATCAGCCTAGCCCCAGTGTGCTACTAGTATATCTGCCTAGCCCCTGTGTGTTAGCAGTATATCTGCCTAGCCCCAGTGTGTTAGCAGTATATCAGCCTAGCCCCAGTGTGCTACTAGTATACCAGCTTAGCCCCAGTTTGTTAGCAGTATATCAGTCTAGCCCAAGTGTTAGCAGTATATCTGCCTAGCCCCAGTGTGTTAGCTGCAGTATATCTGCATAGCCCCAGTGTGTTAGCAGTATATCAGCCAAGCCCCAGTGTGTTAGCTGCAGTATATCTGCCTAGTCCCAATGTGTTAGCAGTATATCAGCCGAGCCCCAGTGTGCTACTAGTATATCTGCATGGCCCCAGTGTGTTAGCAGTATATCTGCCGAGCCCCAGTGTGTTAGCAGGTTATCTGCCTCGCACCAGTGTGTTAGCAGCAATATATCTGCCTAGCCGCAGAGTATTAGCAGTATATCAGCCTAGCCCCAGTGTGTTAGCAGTAGTATATCACTCTAGCCCCAATGTGTTAGCAGCAGTATATCAGCCTAGCCCCAGTGTGTTTGCAGCAGTGTTTCATCCTAGCCCCAGTGTGTTAGCAGTATATCAGTCTTGCCCCAATGTGTCAGCAATACATCTGCCTAGCCCCAGTGTGTTAGCAGTCTATCAGACTAGCCCCAGTGTGTTAGCAGCAGTATATCTGCCAAGCCTCTGTGTGTTAGCAGTATATCAGCCTCGCCCCAGTGTGCTAGCAGTATTTCTGCCTTGCACCAGTGTGTTAGCAGTATATCAGCCTAGCCCCAGTGTGTTAGCAGCATATCTGCCTATCCCCAGTGTGTTAGCAGTATATCTGCCAAGCCTCAGTGTGTTAGCAGCAGTATATCAGCCTAGCCCCAGTGTGCTAGCAGTATTTCTGCCTTGCACCAGTGTGTTAGCAGTATATCAGCCTAGCCCCAGTGTGTTAGCAGTATATCAGCCTTGCACCAGTGTGTTAGCAGCAGTATACTTGCCTAGCCCCTGTGTGTTAGCAGCAGTATATCTGCCTAGCCCCAGTGTGTTTGCAGCAGTATATCAGCCTAGCCCAAGTGTGCTAGCAGTATTTCTGCCTAGCCCCACTGTGTTAGCAGCAGTATATCAGACTAGCCCCAGTGTGTTTGCAGCAGTATATCAGACCTGCCCCAGTGTGTTTGCAGCAGTGTTTCAGCCTAGCCCCAGTGTGTTAGCAGCAGTATATCACCCTAGCCCCAATGTGTTAGCAGCAGTATATCACCCTAGCCCCAATGTGTTAGCAGCAGTATATCACCCTAGCCCCAGTGTGTTAGCAGCAGTATATCACCCTAGCCCCAATGTGTTAGCAGCAGTATATCACCCTAGCCCCAATGTGTTAGCAGCAGTATATCACCCTAGCCCCCGTGTGTTTGCAGCAGTGTTTCATCCTAGTGCCCCAGTGTGTTAGCAGTATATCTGCCTAGCCCCAGTGTGTTAGCAGTATATCAGCCTAGCCCCAGTGTGTTAGCAGGTACTTCTGCCTAGCCCCAGTGTGTTAGCAGCAGTATATCTGCATAGCCCCAGTGTTTTAGCAGTATATCAGCCTAGCCCCAGTGTGTTAGCAGGTACTTCTGCCTAGCCCCAGTGTGTTAGCAGCAGTATATCTGCCTAGCCCCAGTGTGTTAGCAGTATATCACCCTATCCCCAGTGTGTTAGCAGGTACTTCTGCCTAGCCCCAGTGTGTTAGCAGCAGTATATCTGCCTAGCCCCAGTGTGTTAGCAGTATATCAGCCTAGCCCCAGTGTGTTAGCAGGTACTTCTGCCTAGCCCCAGTGTGTTAGCAGCAGTATATCTGCCTAGCCCCAGTGTGTTAGCAGTATATCAGCCTAGCCCCAGTGTGTTAGCAGGTACTTATGCCTAGCCCCAGTGTGTTAGCAGCAGTATATCTGCCTAGCCCCAGTGTGTTATCAGTATATCAGCCTAGCCCCAGTGTGTTAGCAGGTACTTCTGCCTAGCCTCAGTGTGTTAGCAGTATATCAGCTTATCCCCAGTGTGTTAGCAGGTACTTCTGCCTAGCCCCAGTGTGTTAGCAGTATATCAGCTTATCCCCAGTGTGTTAGCAGGTACTTCTGCCTAGCCCCAGTGTGTTAGCAGTATATCAGCCTATCCCCAGTGTGTTAGCAGGTACTTCTGCCTAGCCCCAGTGTGTTAGCAGGTACTTCTGCCTATCCCCAGTGTGTTAGCAGGTACTTCTGCCTAGCCCCAGTGTGTTTGCAGCAGTATATCAGCCTAGCCCCAGTGTGTTAGCAGTAGTATATCACTCTAGCCCCAATGTGTTAGCAGCAATATATCACCCTAGCCCCAATGTGTTAGCAGCAGTATATCAGCCTAGCCCCAGTGTGTTTGCAGCAGTGTTTCATCCTAGCCCCAGTGTGTTAGCAGTATATCAGTCTTGCCCCAATGTGTCAGCAATACATCTGCCTAGCCCCAGTGTGTTAGCAGTCTATCAGACTAGCCCCAGTGTGTTAGCAGCAGTATATCTGCCAAGCCTCGGTGTGTTAGCAGTATATCAGCCTAGCCCCAGTGTGCTAGCAGTATTTCTGCCTTGCACCAGTGTGTTAGCAGTATATCAGCCGAGCCCCAGTGTGTTAGCAGCATATCTGCCTATCCCCAGTGTGTTAGCAGTATATCTGCCAAGCCTCAGTGTGTTAGCAGCAGTATATCAGCCTAGCCCCAGTGTGCTAGCAGTATTTCTGCCTTGCACCAGTGTGTTAGCAGTATATCAGCCTAGCCCCAGTGTGTTAGCAGTATATCAGCCTTGCCCCAGTGTGTTAGCAGCAGTATACTTGCCTAGCCCCTGTGTGTTAGCAGCAGTATATCTGCCTAGCCCCAGTGTGTTACCAGTATATCTGCCTATCCCCAGTGTGTTAGCAGCAGTATATCAGCCTAGCCCCAGTGTGCCCCAGTGTGTATTTCTGCCTAGCCCCACTGTGTTAGCAGCAGTATATCAGACTAGCCCCAGTGTGTTTGCAGCAGTATATCAGCCTAGCCCCAGTGTGTTAGCAGGTACTTCTGCCTAGCCCCAGTGTGTTAGCAGCAGTATATCTGCATAGCCCCAGTGTTTTAGCAGTATATCAGCCTAGCCCCAGTGTGTTAGCAGGTACTTCTGCCTAGCCCCAGTGTGTTAGCAGCAGTATATCAGCCTAGCCCCAGTGTGTTAGCAGTATATCACCCTATCCCCAGTGTGTTAGCAGGTACTTCTGCCTAGCCCCAGTGTGTTAGCAGCAGTATATCTGCCTAGCCCCAGTGTGTTAGCAGTATATCAGCCTAGCCCCAGTGTGTTAGCAGGTACTTTCTGCCTAGCCCCAGTGTGTTAGCAGCAGTATATCTGCCTAGCCCCAGTGTGTTAGCAGCAGTATATCAGCCTAGCCCCAGTGTGTTAGCAGGTACTTCATGCCTAGCCCCAGTGTGTTAGCAGCAGTATATCTGCCTAGCCCCAGTGTGTTAGCAGTATATCAGCCTAGCAGTGTGTTAGCAGGTATCCCTAGCCTCAGTGTGTTAGCAGTATATCAGCTTATCCCCAGTGTGTTAGCAGGTACTTCCCTAGCCCCAGTGTGTTAGCAGTATATCAGCCCTATCCCCAGTGTGTTAGCAGGTACTTCTGCCTAGCCCCAGTGTGTTAGCAGTATATCAGCCTATCCCCAGTGTGTTAGCAGGTACTTCTGCCTAGCCCCAGTGTGTTAGCAGGTACTTCTGCCTATCCCCAGTGTGTTAGCAGGTACTTCTGCCTAGCCCCAGTGTGTTTGCAGCAGTATATCAGCCTAGCCCCAGTGTGTTAGCAGTAGTATATCACTCTAGCCCCAATGTGTTAGCAGCAATATATCACCTAGCCCCAATGTGTTAGCAGCAGTATATCAGCCTAGCCCCAGTGTGTTTGCAGCAGTGTTTCATCCTAGCCCCAGTGTGTTAGCAGTATATCAGTCTTGCCCCAATGTGTCAGCAATACATCTGCCTAGCCCCAGTGTGTTAGCAGTATATCAGACTAGCCCCAGTGTGTTAGCAGCAGCCTATATCTGCTGCCAAGCCTCGGTGTGTTAGCAGTATATCAGCCTAGCCCCAGTGTGCTAGCAGTATTTCTGCCTTGCACCAGTGTGTTAGCAGTATATCAGCCGAGCCCCAGTGTGTTAGCAGCATATCTGCCTATCCCCAGTGTGTTAGCAGTATATCTGCCAAGCCTCAGTGTGTTAGCAGCAGTATATCAGCCTAGCCCCAGTGTGCTAGCAGTATTTCTGCCTTGCACCAGTGTGTTAGCAGTATATCAGCCTAGCCCCAGTGTGTTAGCAGTATATCAGCCTTGCCCCAGTGTGTTAGCAGCAGTATACTTGCCTAGCCCCTGTGTGTTAGCAGCAGTATATCTGCCTAGCCCCAGTGTGTTACCAGTATATCTGCCTATCCCCAGTGTGTTAGCAGGTACTTATGCCTAGCCCCAGTGTGTTAGCAGCAGTATATCTGCCTAGCCCCAGTGTGTTATCAGTATATCAGCCTAGCCCCAGTGTGTTAGCAGGTACTTCTGCCTAGCCTCAGTGTGTTAGCAGTATATCAGCTTATCCCCAGTGTGTTAGCAGGTACTTCTGCCTAGCCCCAGTGTGTTAGCAGTATATCAGCCTATCCCCAGTGTGTTAGCAGGTACTTCTGCCTAGCCCCAGTGTGTTAGCAGGTACTTCTGCCTATCCCCAGTGTGTTAGCAGGTACTTCTGCCTAGCCCCAGTGTGTTTGCAGCAGTATATCAGCCTAGCCCCAGTGTGTTAGCAGTAGTATATCACTCTAGCCCCAATGTGTTAGCAGCAATATATCACCCTAGCCCCAATGTGTTAGCAGCAGTATATCAGCCTAGCCCCAGTGTGTTTGCAGCAGTGTTTCATCCTAGCCCCAGTGTGTTAGCAGTATATCCTTGCCCCAATGTGTCAGCAATACATCTGCCTAGCCCCAGTGTGTTAGCAGTATATCAGACTAGCCCCAGTGTGTTAGCAGCCCCAGAAGTATATCTGCCTAGCCCCAGTGTGTTAGCAGCAGTATATCAGCCTAGCCCCAGTGTGCTAGCAGTATTTCTGCCTTGCACCAGTGTGTTAGCAGTATATCAGCCTAGCCCCAGTGTGCTAGCAGTATTTCTGCCTTGCACCAGTGTGTTAGCAGTATATCAGCCTAGCCCCAGTGTGCTAGCAGTATTTCTGCCTTGCACCAGTGTGTTAGCAGTATATCAGCCGAGCCCCAGTGTGTTAGCAGCATATCTGCCTATCCCCAGTGTGTTAGAAGTATATCTGCCAAGCCTCAGTGTGTTAGCAGCAGTATATCAGCCTAGCCCCAGTGTGCTAGCAGTATTTCTGCCTTGCACCAGTGTGTTAGCAGTATATCAGCCTAGCCCCAGTGTGTTAGCAGTATATCAGCCTGTGTGTTAGCAGCAGTATACTTGCCTAGCCCCTGTGTGTTAGCAGCAGTATATCTGCCTAGCCCCAGTGTGTTACCAGTATATCTGCCTATCCCCAGTGTGTTAGCAGCAGTATATACGCCTAGCCCCAGTGTGCTAGCAGTATTTCTGCCTAGCCCCACTGTGTTAGCAGCAGTATATCAGACTAGCCCCAGTGTGTTTGCAGCAGTATATCAGACCTGCCCCAGTGTGTTTGCAGCAGTGTTTCAGCCTAGCCCCAGTGTGTTAGCAGCAGTATATCACCCTAGCCCCAATGTGTTAGCAGCAGTATATCACCCTAGCCCCAATGTGTTAGCAGCAGTATATCACCCTAGCCCCAGTGTGTTAGCAGCAGTATATCACCCTAGCCCCAATGTGTTAGCAACAGTATATCACCCTAGCCCCAATGTGTTAGCAGCAGTATATCACCCTAGCCCCCGTGTGTTTGCAGCAGTGTTTCATCCTAGTGCCCCAGTGTGTTAGCAGTATATCTGCCTAGCCCCAGTGTGTTAGCAGTATATCAGCCTAGCCCCAGTGTGTTAGCAGGTACTTCTGCCTAGCCCCAGTGTGTTAGCAGCAGTATATCACCCTAGCCCCCGTGTGTTTGCAGCAGTGTTTCATCCTAGTGCCCCAGTGTGTTAGCAGTATATCAGCCTAGCCCCAGTGTGTTAGCAGTATATCAGCCTATCCCCAGTGTGTTAGCAGGTACTTCTGCCTAGCCCCAGTGTGTTAGCAGGTACTTCTGCCTATCCCCAGTGTGTTAGCAGGTACTTCTGCCTAGCCCCAGTGTGTTTGCAGCAGTATATCAGCCTAGCCCCAGTGTGTTAGCAGCAATATATCACCCTAGCCCCAATTTGTTAGCAGCAGTATATCAGCCTAGCCCCAGTGTGTTTGCAGCAGTATATCTGCCAAGCCTCGGTGTGTTAGCAGTATATCAGCCTAGCCCCAGTGTGCTAGCAGTATTTCTGCCTTGCACCAGTGTGTTAGCAGTATATCAGCCGAGCCCCAGTGTGTTAGCAGCATATCTGCCTATCCCCAGTGTGTTAGCAGTATATCTGCCAAGCCTCAGTGTGTTAGCAGCAGTATATCAGCCTAGCCCCAGTGTGCTAGCAGTATTTCTGCCTTGCACCAGTGTGTTAGCAGTATATCAGCCTAGCCCCAGTGTGTTAGCAGTATATCAGCCTTGCCCCAGTGTGTTAGCAGCAGTATACTTGCCTAGCCCCTGTGTGTTAGCAGCAGTATATCTGCCTAGCCCCAGTGTGTTACCAGTATATCTGCCTATCCCCAGTGTGTTAGCAGCAGTATATACGCCTAGCCCCAGTGTGCTAGCAGTATTTCTGCCTAGCCCCACTGTGTTAGCAGCAGTATATCAGACTAGCCCCAGTGTGTTTGCAGCAGTATATCAGACCTGCCCCAGTGTGTTTGCAGCAGTGTTTCAGCCTAGCCCCAGTGTGTTAGCAGCAGTATATCACCCTAGCCCCAATGTGTTAGCAGCAGTATATCACCCTAGCCCCAATGTGTTAGCAGCAGTATATCACCCTAGCCCCAGTGTGTTAGCAGCAGTATATCACCCTAGCCCCAATGTGTTAGCAACAGTATATCACCCTAGCCCCAATGTGTTAGCAGCAGTATATCACCCTAGCCCCCGTGTGTTTGCAGCAGTGTTTCATCCTAGTGCCCCAGTGTGTTAGCAGTATATCTGCCTAGCCCCAGTGTGTTAGCAGTATATCAGCCTAGCCCCAGTGTGTTAGCAGGTACTTCTGCCAAGCCCCAGTGTGTTAGCAGCAGTATATCACCCTAGCCCCCGTGTGTTTGCAGCAGTGTTTCATCCTAGTGCCCCAGTGTGTTAGCAGTATATCAGCCTAGCCCCAGTGTGTTAGCAGTATATCAGCCTATCCCCAGTGTGTTAGCAGGTACTTCTGCCTAGCCCCAGTGTGTTAGCAGGTACTTCTGCCTATCCCCAGTGTGTTAGCAGGTACTTCTGCCTAGCCCCAGTGTGTTTGCAGCAGTATATCAGCCTAGCCCCAGTGTGTTAGCAGCAATATATCACCCTAGCCCCAATTTGTTAGCAGCAGTATTTCAGCCTAGCCCCAATGTGTTAGCAGCAATATATCACCCTAGCCCCAATTTGTTAGCAGCAGTATATCAGCCTAGCCCCAGTGTGTTTGCAGCAATACATCTGCCTAGCCCCAGTGTGTTAGCAGTCTATCAGACTAGCCCCAGTGTGTTAGCAGCAGTATATCTGCCAAGCCTCGGTGTGTTAGCAGTATATCAGCCTAGCCCCAGTGTGCTAGCAGTATTTCTGCCTTGCACCAGTGTGTTAGCAGTATATCAGCCTAGCCCCAGTGTGTTAGCAGTATATCAGCCTTGCCCCAGTGTGTTAGCAGCAGTATACTTGCCTAGCCCCTGTGTGTTAGCAGCAGTATATCTGCCTAGCCCCAGTGTGTTACCAGTATATCTGCCTAGTGTGTTAGCAGGTATATAGCCCCAGTGTGTTAGCAGCAGTATATCTGCCTAGCCCCAGTGTGTTATCAGTATATCAGCCTAGCCCCAGTGTGTTAGCAGGTACTTCTGCCTAGCCTCAGTGTGTTAGCAGTATATCAGCTTATCCCCAGTGTGTTAGCAGGTACTTCTGCCTAGCCCCAGTGTGTTAGCAGTATATCAGCTTATCCCCAGTGTGTTAGCAGGTACTTCTGCCTAGCCCCAGTGTGTTAGCAGTATATCAGCCTATCCCCAGTGTGTTAGCAGGTACTTCTGCCTAGCCCCAGTGTGTTAGCAGGTACTTCTGCCTATCCCCAGTGTGTTAGCAGGTACTTCTGCCTAGCCCCAGTGTGTTTGCAGCAGTATATCAGCCTAGCCCCAGTGTGTTAGCAGTAGTATATCACTCTAGCCCCAATGTGTTAGCAGCAATATATCACCCTAGCCCCAATGTGTTAGCAGCAGTATATCAGCCTAGCCCCAGTGTGTTTGCAGCAGTGTTTCATCTTAGCCCCAGTGTGTTAGCAGTATATCAGTCTTGCCCCAATGTGTCAGTTCTGCCTAGCCCCAGTGTGTTAGCAGTCTATCAGACTAGCCCCAGTGTGTTAGCAGCAGTATATCTGCCAAGCCTCGGTGTGTTAGCAGTATATCAGCCTAGCCCCAGTGTGCTAGCAGTATTTCTGCCTTGCACCAGTGTGTTAGCAGTATATCAGCCTAGCCCCAGTGTGTTAGCAGCATATCTGCCTATCCCCAGTGTGTTAGCAGTATATCTGCCCCAAGCCTCAGTGTGTTTAGCAGCAGTATATCAGCCTAGCCCCAGTGTGCTAGCAGTATTTCTGCCTTGCACCAGTGTGTTAGCAGTATATCAGCCTAGCCCCAGTGTGTTAGCAGTATATCAGCCTTGCCCCAGTGTGTTAGCAGCAGTATACTTGCCTAGCCCCTGTGTGTTAGCAGCAGTATATCTGCCTAGCCCCAGTGTGTTACCAGTATATCTGCCTATCCCCAGTGTGTTAGCAGCAGTATATCAGCCTAGCCCCAGTGTGCTAGCAGTATTTCTGCCTAGCCCCACTGTGTTAGCAGCAGTATATCAGACTAGCCCCAGTGTGTTTGCAGCAGTATATCAGACCTGCCCCAGTGTGTTTGCAGCAGTGTTTCAGCCTAGCCCCAGTGTGTTAGCAGCAGTATATCACCCTAGCCCCAGTGTGTTAGCAGCAGTATATCACCCTAGCCCCAATGTGTTAGCAACAGTATATCACCCTAGCCCCAATGTGTTAGCAGCAGTATATCACCCTAGCCCCCGTGTGTTTGCAGCAGTGTTTCATCCTAGTGCCCCAGTGTGTTAGCAGTATATCTGCCTAGCCCCAGTGTGTTAGCAGTATATCAGCCTAGCCCCAGTGTGTTAGCAGGTACTTCTGCCTAGCCCCAGTGTGTTAGCAGCAGTATATCACCCTAGCCCCCGTGTGTTTGCAGCAGTGTTTCATCCTAGTGCCCCAGTGTGTTAGCAGTATATCTGCCTAGCCCCAGTGTGTTAGCAGTATATCAGCCTAGCCCCAGTGTGTTAGCAGTATATCAGCCTATCCCCAGTGTGTTAGCAGGTACTTCTGCCTAGCCCCAGTGTGTTAGCAGCAGTATACTTGCCTAGCCCCTGTGTGTTAGCAGCAGTATATCTGCCTAGCCCCAGTGTGTTAGCAGCAGTATATCAGCCTAGCCCCAGTGTGTTAGCAGCAGTATATCACCCTAGCCCCAATGTGTTAGCAGCAGTATTTCAGCCTAGCCCCAATGTGTTAGCAGCAGTATATCACCCTAGCCCCAATTTGTTAGCAGCAGTATATCAGACCTAGCCCCAGTGTGTTTGCAGCAGTGTTTCATCCTAGCCACAGTGTGTTAGCAGTATATCAGTCTTGCCCCAATGTGTCAGCAATACATCTGCCTAGCCCCAGTGTGATAGCAGCAGTATATCTGCCAAGCCTCGGTGTGTTAGCAGTATATCAGCCTAGCCCCAGTGTGCTAGCAGTATTTCTGCCTTGCACCAGTGTGTTAGCAGTATATCAGCCTAGCCCCAGTGTGTTAGCAGTATATCAGCCTTGCCCCAGTGTGTTAGCAGCAGTATACTTGCCTAGCCCCTGTGTGTTAGCAGCAGTATATCTGCCTAGCCCCAGTGTGTTACCAGTATATCTGCCTATCCCCAGTGTGTTAGCAGGTACTTATGCCTAGCCCAGTGTGTTAGCAGCAGTATATCTGCCTAGCCCCAGTGTGTTATCAGTATATCAGCCTAGCCCCAGTGTGTTAGCAGGTACTTCTGCCTAGCCCCAGTGTGTTAGCAGTATATCAGCTTATCCCCAGTGTGTTAGCAGGTACTTCTGCCAAGCCCCAGTGTGTTAGCAGTATATCAGCCTATCCCCAGTGTGCTAGCAGTATTTCTGCCTTGCACCAGTGTGTTAGCAGTATATCAGCCGAGCCCCAGTGTGTTAGCAGCATATCTGCCTATCCCCAGTGTGTTAGCAGTATATCTGCCAAGCCTCAGTGTGTTAGCAGCAGTATATCAGCCTAGCCCCAGTGTGCTAGCAGTATTTCTGCCTTGCACCAGTGTGTTAGCAGTATATCAGCCTAGCCCCAGTGTGTTAGCAGTATATCAGCCTTGCCCCAGTGTGTTAGCAGCAGTATACTTGCCTAGCCCCTGTGTGTTAGCAGCAGTATATCTGCCTAGCCCCAGTGTGTTATCAGTATATCTGCCTATCCCCAGTGTGTTAGCAGCAGTATATCAGCCTAGCCCCAGTGTGCTAGCAGTATTTCTGCCTAGCCCCACTGTGTTAGCAGCAGTATATCAGACTAGCCCCAGTGTGTTTGCAGCAGTATATCAGACCTGCCCCAGTGTGTTTGCAGCAGTGTTTCAGCCTAGCCCCAGTGTGTTAGCAGCAGTATATCACCCTAGCCCCAATGTGTTAGCAGCAGTATATCACCCTAGCCCCAATGTGTTAGCAGCAGTATATCACCCTAGCCCCAGTGTGTTAGCCCACCCTAGCCCCAATGTGTTAGCAACAGTATATCACCCTAGCCCCAATGTGTTAGCAGCAGTATATCACCCTAGCCCCGTGTGTTTGCAGCAGTGTTTCATCCTAGTGCCCCAGTGTGTTAGCAGTATATCTGCCTAGCCCCAGTGTGTTAGCAGTATATCAGCCTAGCCCCAGTGTGTTAGCAGGAACTTCTGCCTAGCCCCAGTGTGTTAGCAGCAGTATATCACCCTAGCCCCCGTGTGTTTGCAGCAGTGTTTCATCCTAGTGCCCCAGTGTGTTAGCAGTATATCTGCCTAGCCCCAGTGTGATAGCAGTATATCAGCCTAGCCCCAGTGTGTTAGCAGTATATCAGCCTATCCCCAGTGTGTTAGCAGGTACTTCTGCCTAGCCCCAGTATGTTAGCAGGTACTTCTGCCTATCCCCAGTGTGTTAGCAGGTACTTCTGCCTAGCCCCAGTGTGTTTGCAGCAGTATATCAGCCTAGCCCCAGTGTGTTAGCAGCAATATATCACCCTAGCCCCAATTTGTTAGCAGCAGTATTTCAGCCTAGCCCCAATTTGTTAGCAGCAATATATCACCCTAGCCCCAATTTGTTAGCAGCAGTATATCAGCCTAGCCCCAGTGTGTTTGCAGCAGTGTTTCATCCTAGCCACAGTGTGTTAGCAGTATATCAGTCTTGCCCCAATGTGTCAGCAATACATCTGCCTAGCCCCAGTGTGTTAGCAGTCTATCAGACTAGCCCCAGTGTGTTAGCAGCAGTATATCTGCCAAGCCTCGGTGTGTTAGCAGTATATCAGCCTAGCCCCAGTGTGCTAGCAGTATTTCTGCCTTGCACCAGTGTGTTAGCAGTATATTAGCCTAGCCCCAGTGTGTTAGCAGCATATCTGCCTATCCCCAGTGTGTTAGCAGTATATCTGCCAAGCCTCAGTGTGTTAGCAGCAGTATATCAGCCTAGCCCCAGTGTGCTAGCAGTATTTCTGCCTAGCCCCACTGTGTTAGCAGCAGTATATCAGACTAGCCCCAGTGTGTTTGCAGCAGTATATCAGACCTGCCCCAGTGTGTTTGCAGCAGTGTTTCAGCCTAGCCCCAGTGTGTTAGCAGCAGTATATCACCCTAGCCCCAATGTGTTAGCAGCAGTATATCACCCTAGCCCCAATGTGTTAGCAGCAGTATATCACCCTAGCCCCAGTGTGTTAGCAGCAGTATATCACCCTAGCCCCAATGTGTTAGCAGCAGTATATCACCCTAGCCCCAATGTGTTAGCAGCAGTATATCACCCTAGCCCCCGTGTGTTTGCAGCAGTGTTTCATCCTAGTGCCCCAGTGTGTTAGCAGTATATCTGCCTAGCCCCAGTGTGTTAGCAGTATATCAGCCTAGCCCCAGTGTGTTAGCAGGTACTTCTGCCTAGCCCCAGTGTGTTAGCAGCAGTATATCTGCCTAGCCCCAGTGTGTTAGCAGTATATCAGCCTAGCCCCAGTGTGTTAGCAGGTACTTCTGCCTAGCCCCAGTGTGTTAGCAGCAGTATATCTGCCTAGCCCCAGTGTGTTAGCAGTATATCACCCTATGCCCAGTGTGTTAGCAGGTACTTCTGCCTAGCCCCAGTGTGTTAGCAGCAGTATATCTGCCTAGCCCCAGTGTGTTAGCAGTATATCAGCCTAGCCCCAGTGTGTTAGCAGGTACTTCTGCCTAGCCCCAGTGTGTTAGCAGTATATCAGCTTATCCCCAGTGTGTTAGCAGGTACTTCTGCCTAGCCCCAGTGTGTTAGCAGTATATCAGCCTATCCCCAGTGTGTTAGCAGGTACTTCTGCCTAGCCCCAGTGTGTTAGCAGGTACTTCTGCCTATCCCCAGTGTGTTAGCAGGTACTTCTGCCTAGCCCCAGTGTGTTAGCAGGTACTTCTGCCTAGCCCCAGTGTGTTAGCAGGTACTTCTGCCTAGCCCCAGTGTGTTAGCAGTATATCAGCTTATCCCCAGTGTGTTAGCAGGTACTTCTGCCTAGCCCCAGTGTGTTAGCAGGTACTTCTGCCTAGCCCCAGTGTGTTAGCAGTATATCACCCTAGCCCCAGTGTGTTAGCAGGTACTTCTGCCTAGCCCCAGTGTGTTAGCAGGTACTTCTGCCTAGCCCCAGTGTGTTAGCAGGTACTTCTGCCTAGCCCCAGTGTGTTAGCAGGTACTTCTGCCTAGCCCCAGTGTGTTAGTATTACTCTAGTATGTTAGCTCTCCCATCACAATGAACCCAGTGAGGACCGGGGAACGAGGGTAAAGGTGTCAGCATTAGCTAACACTATGAACTGGGTCAGCTACAGGCTGCCGGCATAAAAATCAAACATACTGTAAACTCACACAGAGTCACTGGTACTGTTTGTTTGTGTCTGGCTCCAACAAAAATAGAACTGTTTGGCCATAATGACCATTGTTATGTTTGGAGTTAAAAGGGGGATGCTTGCAAGGCGAAGGACACCATCCCAACTGTGAAGCACGGGGGTGGCAGCATAATGTTGTGGGGGTGCTTTGCTGCAGGAGGGACTGGTGCACATCACAAAATAGATTGCATCATGAGGCAGGAACATTATGTGGATATATTGAAGCAATATCTCAAGACATCAGTCAGGAAGTTAAAGCTTGGTCGCAAATGGGTCTTCCAAATGGAAAATGACCCCAAGCATACTTCCAATGTTGTGGCAAAATGGCTTAAGGACAACAAAGTCAAGGTATTGGAGTGGCCATCATAAAGCCCTGACCTCAATCCTATAAAACATCTGTAGGCAGAACTGAAAAAGCATGTACTAGCAAGGAGGCCTACAAATCTGACTCAGTTTCACTAGCTCTGTCAGGAGGAATGGGCCAAAATTCACCCAACTTATTGGGGGATGCTTGTGGAAGGCTACCCGAAACGTTTGACCCAAGTTAAACAATGTAAAGGCAATGCTACCAAATACTGATTGAGTGTATGTAAACTTTTGACCCACTGGGAATGTGATGAAAGAAATAAAAGCTGAAATAAATAATTCTCTCCACTATTATTCGGACGTTTCACATTCTTAAAATGAAGTGGTGATCTTAATTGACCTAAGATATGGAATTTATACTCTGATCAAATGTCAGGAATTGTGAAAAACTGTGTTTACATGTATTTGGCTAAGGTGTATGTAAACTTCAGACTTCAACTGTATATATTTTTTAATTTAACAAGGCAAGACAGACAAGAACAAATTCTTATTTTCATTAATGGTCTACACCGGTCAAACCCGGATGACGCTGGGCCATTTGTGCACAGCCCTATGGGACTCCCAAACACGGCTGATTGTGATACAGCCTGGATTTGAACCAGGGTGTCTGTAGCAATGCCTCTAGTGCTGAAATGCAATGCCTTAGACCGCTGCTCCACTCGGGAGCCCTATTGGAGAGGTAGAAGGACATTTTCCTTCATCAATGCTTTATAGAAAATGAGTTTGATTACAACTGTGGTTCACTGTAGATGCTGTATTGATGTCACGGCAGGGCTTGTGTCTCTGCTGTCTCTACCAGGTGTTAAGGTCTAGGTCTTTGTACACAATGAAACTCATCTTCTATTATAGAACTCAAAATAGACCCATTGTACATTTGTGTATTGTCCAAATATGTATGAATGGGTGTCTGAAGTGTGTGTGTGTGTGTTTCTACCTCTTTGTGTCCATCTGGCAGTCTCGTCCAGCTGCCTGACCCACACCTTTGGAGCCCACTCCTATTGGTTCTCTGACATGTCTAGAGATGCTTTTCCATTGGTTGTCACTGGCATGCCTCGAGGGGCAAGTACGAGCCCGTGATAATGAGATTATCCTAAAGTGTGGACTGGATTCAACTGGACTGTGAGTTTAGACTGGTACTATAGTCATTTGGAGTGGACCGGGATTGTGAATGTAGCATAGGAATGGAATGAGGTTAGACAGAATAAATCATATTGTAGTGTATTTTGTTGAGGTGTACAGATCATTTCATTTTGGTCCAAGTCTGTGGAAATGTTATATTTTATATTGTACCTTTATTTAACTAGGCAAGTCAGTTAAGAACAAATTCTTATTGACAATGACAGCCTACCCCCCTGCCAGACCCGGACAATGCTGGGCCAATTGTGTGGCACACTATGGGACTCCCAATCACAGCTGGATGTGATGCAGCCTGGATTCGAACCAACAACAGTAGTGACACCTCTTGCACTGAGATGCAGCGCCTTAGACCGCAACGCCACTTGGGAGCAAAAATGCAATAGAATAATGAATTAAAAATGGAGAGGAAGAAAGAGATTGAGGAAGGAAATGGAGATGTAAATACAGACAGATGTAAATACAGACAGATGTAAATACAGACAACAGATGTAAATACAGACAACAGATGTAAATACAGACAGATGTAAATACAGACAGATGTAAAGACAAACGGATGTAAATACAGACAAATGTAAATACAGACAACAGATGTAAATACAGACAGATGTAAATACAGACAGATGTAAAGACAAACGGATGTAAATACAGACAGATGTAAATACAGACAGATGTAAATACAGACAACAGATGTAAATACAGACAACAGATGTAAATACAGACAGATGTAAATACAGACAGATGTAAAGACAAACGGATGTAAATACAGACAGATGTAAATACAGACAACAGATGTAAATACAGACAGATGTAAATACAGACAACAGATGTAAATACAGACAGATGTAAATACAGACAGATGTAAATACAGACAGATGTAAATACAAACAGATGTAAATACAGACAGATGTAAATACAGACAGATGTAAATACAGACAGATGTAAAGACAGACAGATGTAAATACAGACAAACGGATGTAAATACAGACAGATGTAAATACAGACAGATGTAAAGCCATGTAAATCAAAAGGCGTCCCGTTGCACTTCCACCCCATTCCACCCTACTGCTGATAACTGCCAGGTTTTCACCACAGCCCAAACTTTTCTTCTGTTGTTCTCTCTTAACTTAATGGCATGAATTGAGAGACTTGCAGCCCTACACACACACAGCCCTGCAGGTTGGCAGGTCAGGGGAAGGAGAGGCATTGTAAAAGTATCTCTCGGGGTAACTAGTAGGCTTCAACCTGAGTGGCTGACTTAATGACTGAGTGAGAAAAGGAGGAGTGGACTCTTTTTTTCCCTCTTTCTGCAGAATTCCTCCAGTCACTCCTGGCTGTCGATGGGAATTGGAAGAGCTTTCCTGTGATTCAGAATACAGAGACACAGCATTCAGGACACTCTTGTGTCTGACGCTCTGGGAAAATTTACAAGGGAGTTTATTTCGGAAGTTTGAGCAGAGTTTTTGGACGTTTTGGGTATAGTGAATTGCGTGAAGTTAGAGTGTATTTTTGGAAGTTGGAGAAGAGTTTTGGGACGCTTTGATAAGAGGGACACTGAGTGAGTGGAATTGAAGTGTACTTGGGATAGTGTGATAGTTGCACTGGCTTGGTCCTGGGTTTTTGGAAGGACCATGGCAGGGGCAGGCATTACCAGGAAGGGTTCTGGGAGACCCTCGTACTACTACAGGTTTCTGGGCCGCACTCGTCTCCAACGGCAACGCAGCAGGTCCCGCAGCCGCACCAGACCAGCAGCCAGCAGGGGTAACACAGACCACCACAGTCCATTATCTCTCTCTCTCCCTCTCTCCCTTGTGCTTTCTTCCTGTCTGTCTGTCACTGTGAGATGACAGGGTAGCTTTGATGTCCTCTCTGTCATTGAGGAGGCACAATGATCACACCACATCTTTATGGCAAAGTGCACATACTCTCCGACACATAAAACATTCACAGGCAAACACATACAAAGACAAATATGCACACACACACACAGCCACACACACACACACACACACACACACACACACACACACACACACACACACACACACACACACACACACACACACACACACACACACACACACACACACACACACACACACACACACACACACACACACACACACACACACATAAATATTTACATACTGTACACACACATAAACAAAGACATACAAGTAGCAGTCAAAAGTTTGGACACACCTACTCATTCAAGGACTGGGTCTTGATTTGTACTATTTTCTACATTGTAGAAGAGATCAAAACTATGAAATTACACATATGGAAGCATGTAGTAACCAAAAAGTGTTAAACAAATCAAAATAAATGTGTGATTTGAGATTCTTCAAAGTAGCCACACTTTGCCTTGATGACAGCTTTGCTTTGTTTTTGCGACTGCGCTTGAAGAATATTTTGTTGGTCTTGATATTGACTGACCTTCATGTCTTAAAGTAATGATGGACTGTTCTTTGCTTATTTGAGCTGTTCTTGCCATAATATGGACTTGATCTTTTACTAAGTAGGGCTATCTTCTGTTTACCACCCCTACATTGTCACAACACAACAGATTGGCACAAATGCATTAAGAAGGAAAGAATTTCCACAAATTAACTTTTAACAAGGCTCACCTGATAATTGAAATGCATCCCAGGTGACTACCTCGTGAAGCTGGTTGAGAGAATGTGAAGAGTGTGCGAAGCTGTCATCAAGGCAAAGGGTGGCTACTTTGAAGAATCTCAATATACAAAATATTTAGATTTGTAAAACACTTTTTTGGTTACGACATGATTCCATATGTGTTATTTCATAGTTTTGATGTCTTCACTATTCTTCTACAATGTAGAACATAGTAAAAATAACAGACACACACATACACACACGTGGAGAGTTGGGAGTTCAGAGGACAATTGTTCCACCTTGATCTTTATTACACACTTAGCCACAGAACCAGAAGAGCAGGAAGAGCAGACAGACAGACATACCAGAGCTGAACTCTGTACTCACTTTAGGACACACATACTCACACACACACAGACAGACATATACTCACACAGACACAAGCACACTGCCCTACACTGGCCTGCTCTGTGATACAGTATTATATCAATGACCGAGTGATTTGATGATATTGTGCTCTGTATGTGCCTGTCTCCTTGACTGACCCTCCTGTCTAAGCTTCAAATAAAATACAATCAAATCAAATGTTATTTGTCACATACACATGATTAGCAGATGTTAATGCGAGTGTAGCGAAATTGCTTGTGCTTCTAGTTCCGACAATGCAGTAATAACCAACGAGTAATCCAGCTAACAATTCCAATATACCAGCTTGCACTGGTATATCTGAAAAATAGATATCTTTGTTTACTAACTTATCTCTGATGGGGATTTGTCCAATAATGAAATGGACCGAGGGAGGGAACGCATGTCTTTGTGTGTGTGTTTTTGTATTTGCTTTGTTGATGCTCTATTGAGCCCAATTCTGCTCGTCAGTGAGTGAACGTCTCAGTCTGTTGTTTGAGACGAATAGAAGTGAATAAGAGATGTGAGGAGAATAAAGGAGAAGAGAGGAAAAGTGAATGGGAGTTGAACTCTGTAATCATCCACCCTGTATGTGTTCTTCCCCATTATATACGGAGGGGTCCTATGGCGCTGCACACAAACACTGTCATCTTTTACTGGTCTGTCTTTGTTTTGGTTTTGTTGTTTGGACCTAGATTTCCATCCAATTGGCAACCGATTTTTCATGCGGAAATTCTCGAAGAAAATAAAATATGCAAATCTTCCCGCTAGTGGCGTGTTTCCACCAAATGGACTTTTTCAGTGTTTGACAACGCAGTGGCACACGCAATGTACTTCCTCGCTCACGTTTTCATGTTCTGAATTAAAAACCGAAAGTTCAATGACATTCCATCGTTTTCAACTCTACTGATAGTTTGGTCACCAAAAATAGGACTCTTTACGGTGTAAACTTAACTCCTGAATCAACGCTAGAAATGTTACACTGAAAAATCAACTTGCTGCGTGCTATGGAAGGGACAAATCTGCAGGCTTCCCTACATTTCAAGAACATTTTAGAATTCTGAAGAACCGCAGATGCCAAGTCAAGAGCGCAACACCTAGCTAGGTGGTTCTATTTTGAGCAACATTCCTCAAAAGAACCTTAAGAGCTGAGGTAGAATCATAAGAACCTGCTTTTTTTCAGTGCTCTTGCATCTGTGTGTGTGTGTGTGTGTGTGTGTGTGTGTGTGTGTGTGTGTGTGTGTGTGTGTGTGTGTGTGTGTGTGTGTGTGTGTGTGTGTGTGTGTGTGTGTGTGTGTGTGTGTGTGTGTGTGTGTGTGTGTGTGTGTCTGTGTGTCTGTGTGTGTGTCTGTGTGTGTGTGTGTTTTCGTGTGGCTATTAAGGGCAGGAGATTTAGAGTCGAACACACAGAAGGGGAGTTGTTATTTTCGAGTTGTTATTTTCGTCTGCAGAGAGATCAAGTTTGTGTTATCTCATGGAAGTTCCAGTGGCCTTTGATGTACGTTCTATGGCTGCTACAGTACACACACAGACAGTTGGTGTGTGTGTGTGTGTGTGGTGGTTTCTAAACCCGGTCTCTCTGTGTCTATATCAGATCCTATCACTGCAAGTCTTATCACGCCATGATATCAACTGTACCTGTAGGTGGTTGACATTTACATATTCAGACTTCCTGGTGTTTATGGCTTCCCTTATCTCATCACCTGGGCGCAATCATAAAGTAATCACGCTTTAGCCACACACAGACCTACTGTTTTCGACTCTCTCTGCTGTCTCGACCTCTGAATGCTCGGCTATGAAAAGCACACTGAGAGCCTGAGTTCCTCTCTAGGTTTCTTCCTAAGTTCCTGCCATTCTAGGGAGTTTTGCTTCTACATCTGCATTGCTTGCTGTTTGGGGTTTTAGGCTGGGTTTCTGTATAGCACTTTGTGACATCTGCTGATGTTAAAAGGGCTTTATAAATACTTTTGATTGAGATACATGAAGAAACACACACACACACACTGTTATATCTGGTCATGAGTGTGTTTGAGGCTCTCATCAGAAGCCTGGGGAAACTCTCAGCTACCTTGCGGCTGTTTGTCTGTGGTAGGACTTGACCTGTGAAGAGCTCCATTGTGCGCCTATGTGGACAGATATACTCCTTATGCAAACACTGCTCTATATTACTCAGCTTTATCACAGCCAGTAGAAGTATGGGAAACTATGAACAAAAACAGCCCAGGAGAACTTTTTCTAGTAAATCTCCCGTGTGTGTGTTTTTTCCATGAGAGAGAGAGGTTGTTAAGTAGGGTTAATTAGGTTTGGTAATAAAGAGTTAACAACGTATCACAGCCCAGAAAACCGTTCGTCTCTGTTACACTGGTCTATGTCTATGGGGTTTTTATGCTTTCTTTCTGAACTGAAGGTTTCTACTGTGTCTGGTTCTATGCTGAACGTTGATTCCTAAGCTGTGTTTCCCTGTGTTTGGTGTAGAGTAGGGTAGTGTTTGTGTGATTTAGCTTTTTTTTACCTTCTTGTGTCTCCTCTCTCATACAGGACGTTATCTCCGTCTTTCGCTATCTGTCCATCATACTCCCCCTCTCTCTTTATTCTCGCCAACAAAACTCACAATTACATCAGTGCACCCAGCAGCTGCTGTTGAATGGTAGGTTGTATAACATTCATAAACACACGCACACACACACACACGCGCGCACGCACACACACCACAGCAGCTGTCTGGGATGGGCCGAGGATATACGCTCCCTTTTGAACAACCGAGCCCCCTTGCTTTCTCTTTCTCTCTTTCTTCTTTTGAAATGGTGGGATCTGTTCTTTCTTCTCTTTCGTCTGCTGGGCGACAGATGTAGATCTGTTTTGGCCATTAGGTGGCTGTTACAGTGTGACTACCAGCTGTAGGCTACAGCCACACCATGCTAACACTATCACACCCCGGTAACACTATCACACCTACACAATAGAACACCAGGTAGTGGAACGGTAACTGTACTGCATCACCCGATCATGTCATTTAGCCAGGAAAGTGTGCAGTGTTGGTGGCAGAGAAGTCAGGCGCAGGAGAACGGACTTGGTATAAACGGAGTTGTTTAATAAATGCTGACAAAACTCCAGAACAACCAAAATGTACAAAATAACGGGTACAAATCCCGTCGCACACCAACACTAGATAGCACATCACATACAATCAAAACAATCTCCGACAAGGACATGAGGGGAAAACAGAGGGTTAAATACACAACATGTAATTGGTGTGGGATTGGTGTGG
Source organism: Oncorhynchus gorbuscha (assembly GCF_021184085.1). Lineage (NCBI taxonomy): Eukaryota > Metazoa > Chordata > Actinopteri > Salmoniformes > Salmonidae > Oncorhynchus > Oncorhynchus gorbuscha. Next base: position 7,896,124 of record NC_060192.1, on the reverse strand, counting down.
AGGAAGACTAGACAAAACCAATGGCAAATTAAAAATGGATCAGTGGTGGCTAGAAGGTCGGTGACGTCGACCGCCGAACACCGCCCGAACAAGGAGAGGGGCCGACTTCGTCGGAAGTCGTTACAGAAAGACACTGGGCCCTAGGTAGAAACCATAACTGGGGCTGATGTTTTCCAATGTCAGGTCAATTGGTTTTTATTTTTTTATTTTTTTATTTCACCTTTATTTAACCAGGTAGGCTAGTTGAGAACAAGTTCTCATTTGCAACTGCGACCTGGATAAAGCATAGCAGACAACAACACAGAGTTACACATGGAGTAAACAATTAACAAGTCAATAACACAGTAGAAAAAAATAAGAAAAAAGAGTATATATACATTGTGTGCAAAAGGCATGAGGAGGTAGGTGAATAATTACAATTTTTCAGATTAACACTGGAGTGATAAATGATCAGATGGTCATGTACAGGTAGAGATATTGGTGTGCAAAAGAGCAGAAAAGTAAATATATATAAACAGTATGGGGAAGAGGTAGGTAAAATTGGGTGGGCTATTTACCGATAGACTATGTACAGCTGCAGCGATCGGTTAGCTGCTCAGATAGCAGATGTTTGAAGTTGGTGATGGAGATAAAAGTCTCCAACTTCAGCGATTTTTGCAATTCGTTCCAGTCACAGGCAGCAGAGAACTGGAACGAAAGGCTGCCAAATGAGGTGTTGGCTTTAGGGATGATCAGTGAGATACACCTGCTGGAGCGCGTGCTACGGGTGGGTGTTGCCATCGTGACCAGTGAACTGAGATAAGGCGGAGCTTTATCTAGCATGGACTTGTAGATGACCTGGAGCCAGTGGGTCTGGCGATGAATATGTAGCGAGGGCCAGCCGACTAGAGCATACAGGTCGCAGTGGTGGGTGGTATAAGGTGCTTTAGTAACTAAACGGATGGCACTGTGATAAACTGCATCCAGTTTGCTGAGTAGTGTTGGAAGCTATTTTGTAGATAACATCGCCGAAGTCGAGGATCGGTAGGATAGTCAGTTTTACTAGGGTAAGTTTGTCGGCGTGAGTGAAGGAGGCTTTGTTGCTGAATATAAAGCAGACTCTAGATTTTAGATTGGAGATGTTTGATATGAGTCTGGAAGGAGAGTTTACAGTCTAGCCAGACACCTAGGTACTTATAGATGTCCACATATTCTAGGTCGGAACCATCCAGGGTGGTGATGCTAGTCGGGCGTGCGGGTGCAGGCAGCGAACGGTTGAAAAGCATGCATTTGGTTTTACTAACGTTTAAGAGCAGTTGGAGGCCACGGAAGGAGTGTTGTATGGCATTGAAGCTCGTTTGGAGGTTAGATAGCACAGTGTCCAAGGACGGGCCGGAAGTATACAGAATGGTGTCGTCTGCGTAGAGGTGGATCAGGGAATCTCCCGCAGCAAGAGCAACATCATTGATATATACAGAGAAAAGAGTCGGCCCGAGAACTGAACCCTGTGGCACCCCCATAGAGACTGCCAGAGGACCGGACAGCATGCCCTCCGATTTGACACACTGAACTCTGTCTGCAAAGTAGTTGGTGAACCAGGCAAGGCAGTCATCAGAAAAACCGAGGCTACTGAGTCTGTCGATAAGAATATGTTGATTGACAGAGTCGAAAGCCTTGGTAAGGTCGATGAAGACGGCTGCACAGTCTTTTATCGATGGCGGTTATGATATTGTTTAGTACCTTGAGCGTGGCTGTGGTGCACCCGTGACCGGCTCGGAAACCAGATTGCACAGCGGAGAAGGTACGGTGGGATTCGAGATGGTCAGTGATCTGTTTGTTGACTTGGCTTTCGAAGACCTTAGATAGGCAGGGCAGGATGGATATAGGTCTGTAACAGTTTGGGTCCAGGGTGTCTCCCCCTTTGAAGAGGGGGATGCCTGCGGCAGCTTTCCAATCCTTGGGGATCTCAGACGATATGAAAGAGAGGTTGAACAGGCTGGTAATAGGGGTTGCGACAATGGCGGCGGATAGTTTCAGAAATAGAGGGTCCAGATTGTCAAGCCCAGCTGATTTGTATGGGTCCAGGTTTTGCAGCTCTTTCAGAACATCTGCTATCTGGATTTGGGTAAAGGAGAACCTGGAGAGGCTTGGGCGAGTAGCCCTCACAACAGGAAGCGGTATTACTGTGCCTTATTATCAGAATGAAACAATGGAAGTCTACATACTCACTAAACAGCTCCTCGATAGGGTGAGTGTGTCAGCGTGGGCTGTCATAATGTTGTTTGTGACAGATCTCTGCTTTCCTCTCCGTGTGTGTCTCACTAAACTAGCGGGAAGTGAGGAAGTGAAGCAGGCCTGTGGATGGGAAACATGGCTGCACCAACATGGTGCTGAACGATGGTTCAGTTTCCAAAACCCAGGCTCATTTCCAGCTAAAAACAGGAAACTGGTTCACAGCCTGGTTCTGACGCCTGTACTCTGCTGTTGTGTTTGTATAGAGATAGCTAGAGGAGACATTGAGCTACTGTGGGATCATCATGATATTTAACCATCATGATATTTAACCCAGGATCAGGGTTTTAGCCCCGGCTGTTTTCATAAAGCCAGTGGCATTAGAAGCTGCTCCCTGTAGTACCTAAACCAGCCAGGACTATTCTAGACTGGATGGAGTTTGCGCATTTAGCCCTGCATGGGAGCTGCTTCCTAAACCAGCCTGGACTGGCCTAGGTGGCGAGGAGCCGGATGATGGAGCACTCCTCAGGCCCCAAAGAGACTCCAATAATGCGGAGACAGGTGATGGTTGATCCCCACCCTAATCCTGGAGCTTTACCCTCAGATTACCAGAGGGAGCAGAGAGAGAAGCAGAGAGAGTGGTCTGGCTGTGGGTGTGGATGTCTGGGGAGAGAGAGGTAGAGGACAGGCTGTGATTCTACCCGTCCTTCTAACTAAGATCCTCCTGTCAACACACACACACACACGACACGCACTGTTCCACAGTGTGTTAGTTTAGTGCAAGGGTTCTTAAACATTTTCACCTCGAGACCTAAATAAGAAATTGACCATCCTACCGAATCCAAACGGTCCTCTAACGACCCGAATAAAGAAGAGAAAGTGTTGGTCCTGACCAAACGTTTAAGAAACCCTGGTTTAGGGCATTCATCTGCAGGTCATATTAGCTGATTTTTGAGTGTTCTACGTTCTATTAGGGCAGTACATGTCACCTGTTGTGTGTCTGTTTGGGATATGCGCGGTTATTTGAATATTCAAATATCCGATCAGACGTTAGTATTAGGTTACTTGGGAGAGTATTCATTTATTTTATTTTTTAAAGGCTTTGTCTAAAATCAAATGCAATGATCTGTGTGACATTGCTACATAGCCTACAAGGATAGACGATTACATTTGAAATGTTAATCAAAGCAAGAGTTTTAAGACAGTTTTTATGAGTGCGCCGCATAAAAAAGATTCACCCGTAGGTAGCCGAGACACGTTTCACACCTGTAGCTGGTTGTTTTTGTCTGTGTCACGTTCATCGTAAGGACCGGACCAAGGCGCAGCGTGAGTAGAGCTCTACATAATTGTAATAAATCGAAACTCACTGAACAAAACAACAAACAGCCAAACAAAACGTGAAGCTATACAAATAGTACTGACAGGCAACTATACATAGACAAGATCCCACAACACGAATGAAGAAAATGGCTACCTAAATATGATCCCCAATCAGAGGGAACCATATCAGGCCAATATAGACTTACAAAAACCCCTAGACATACTAAAACCCTAGACATACAAAAACTAGAGTACCCACCCTAGTCACACCCTGACCGAACAGAAAAACAGAGATATCTAAGGTCAGGGCGTGACAGTACCCCCCCAAAGGTGCAGACCCCGGACTGGGGACCGTCGGCTGGAGGCCCCGGACTGGGGACTGTCGCTTGAGGCCCCGGACTGGGGACCGTCACTGGAGGCCCCAGACTGGGGACCGTCGCTGGAGATCCCGGACTGGGGATCGTCGCTGGAGACCCGGGACTGGGGACCGTCGCTGGAGGCCCCGGACTGGGGACCATCGCCGGAAGCTCCGGACTAGGAACAGTCGCCGGAAGCTCCGGACTGGGACCTGTCGCCGGAAGCTCTGGACTGGGACCTGTCGCCGGAAGCTCTGGACTGTGGAGGCGCATGGAAGGTCTGATGCGTGGGACCGGTACAGGTGGCACCGGGCTGATGACACGCACCTCAGGGCGAGTGCGGGGAAGAGGCACAGGACGTACTGGACTGTGGATGCGCACTGGATACCTGATGCGTGGGACAGGTACATGTGGCACCGGGCTGATGACACACACTCAGGGCGAGTGCGGAGAGGAGGCATAGGATGTACTGGACACCTGTACCGAGATAAGGCGTGTGGGGAAATTGCTTTTTAAAAATTTGAATCGGGTTTTTAGGGTGGCGCTAAATTTATCTACACAAGTAAACTGTGGCTGTCACGTTTTTTGAGAGTCACGGTGGTACGCAGTGATGATGCAAAAAATTAACAATTGATTTGAATAAACTATTAATGAAATTGCGAGTAATTAACTTTACACTCACCATTATCTCACCATTGATAATTTCTTGTTTTTAATCTGCGATCAAGGCGCTACCCCTCGTGGAAAGAGGCTGTATGGCATAGAATGAGTTGCATAAAGCGTGCCATACCTTACATCGTGACACGTCACACTTTAACGTACAGAGTCAGAGGGATCCGTTTTTTTCAACTTTTCTCCAATAATATTGGTCCATTACCATGTCAATCAATGCTGAATAGAAACTTAGTTCACACCCCGCATTTTGATGCCAACACAGATGCTACAGTCCCATTAGTTTTCATTGCAGCCTCGTTTGAATGCCGCGGTTACCCAAAATGTGTATGGAACGGTGTTAGTCAACGCTAGCTGGCTACTGTAACTAGCTAGCATCTTTACAGTAATTTGATGCAGGCAGGACAGGCATTACACGATAGTATGACAGATAACCTATGACCTCAGCAAGTTTGTCTAACTAGCGCCAGTCGGTTCTCTCTCTCTCTCTCTCTCTCTCTCTCTCTCTCTCTCTCTCTCTCTCTCTCTCTCTCTCTCTCTCTCTCTCTCTCTCTGCCACACACTTAGACAAACACACTACAGGTCTCTGACCCTGGATCTTGGTGGACACGGATCTGTGTAACAAATATGTGAAATAACAACTGTTTCTAGTTCCTAAACAACATAAACACAAATTCCACACATGTAGGTTACATTTTATTAGCTTAAATTATTGTCAGGGAGTCCCCTTTCATCAAACAAATGTGTCAAAATATAATTTAATAACAACACCGCATATCTGTATGTATTTCCTTTAGTAAAATGAGCCACTGCATGTGACACAAGGTAAAATAGGCCACGGTTTCCCAAATGGGGTTCCCCAAACGGGGTTTATCAAACGGGATTTATCAAACGGAGTTTCCCAAACGGGGGTTTCCCAAAGATACCGTTTCACAGAAATGTTCACAGAAATGTCATGTTCTAGAAATTGTCTGATTATTGGCTGATTTAAGATCAACTTCAACCGTGTTACTTTATTTGGCATCTAGGCACTTACTATAGTCATTTATTTATTTAAGTTAACACTGCCTTGCACTCCACCTTTTTGGTATTTTATTTTACCATTACAAAGGTGTGGTCTTAGAGCTATAGAAGATGGCAAAGATTGAATAATAATAATACTTGATTGGACTTACATGCCATTTTTATAGACAACCAAAGCTCTTTACATAGTAGGGGGAAACTCTACTTAACTCTACTTAACCCTACTTACAAATTCTTTATTTGTATGTATTTTATTGGCCTCTCCACCCCACTCCTCGGAGGACAAAAGTAACTTTGTTTTACTTTTTAATGTTTTTATTTTTACAAATACTGTATCTTTGAACTTACTGCCTTCTAGTTCATTTCAGAAGCATATTTCTCTTTGGTTTTTGTTTGTCTTTCCCCTGGTGACGTTGGGAGACTTTTACTCTCCCAACTGAGTTATTTTTTTCTGCCAAAGGCGGTGCATCTGTTAAAGGTCAATAATATGATACATTACTATTAGAATGAGAGACTTGTAGGCAAGCTAACAGTTTTGCTCTATCAACTAGAAAAACTCCTCTGTGCTTGGAATGGAATCCCTTACGCATTTTAGATGAGAGTAGCAAAAGTTAGCTACTAGTTATCTGAAAAAGAAAAGACAACTTACCCTTTTGCCCAAAAACTTTTGTCCTTTCTCAGTGTTCTGAAATTTTAGTGGCATTGCCAATTCTTGTTCCCAAATGTGTTTAGTTATGTGGTCCTCAAACTTGAACTCAAGATTTGCCATTTCAAAAATAAGGCACTTCCCGCGAATACGCTTCATCACACTCCCTCATCCGATTGGTCGGGTAGGCGGGCCTTCTAGCTTTGTGGCTGTGGTAACTATTGATGACTAGGAAAAACCTACAGGCAAGTCATCTGTAGGAGAATAATGTATGCACGGAGGGGCAAGAGCTGAGCTATTTCATGTATTTATTTTATTTATGACATTTACTAGTTTATTTAGACTATTAATTTATTTGTTTAGGCTTGGCCAATTGTGTTAGCATAGGCAATTTTTCTATTTATAATAATAATAATAATATATAAATAATAATATATGCCATTTAGCAGATGCTTTTATCCAAAGCGACTTACAGTCATGTGTGCATACATTCTACGGGTGGTATGGGTGGTCCCGGGGATCGAACCCACTACCCTGGCGTTACAAGCGCCATGCTCTACCAACTGAGCTACTTTTTTTTTTCTTTGGGATATTTTTGTTTAACAAAATAATTTGTTAACTAATGTTGAACTAATGTTGAATGACTCGAGTGAAGTGTGATATTTGTCATCATAAAGCTGAGTGACTCACTCATACTCACTCAAACATAGTGTCATGACTTTTGTTAAAAAATAAACAAGTTATACCAAAAATGTCAGCGTTAACGACACTATCTTTGATTATCTTTAAAAAAATAACATTGTTGACCAAGTAATCTGTGTGTGTGTGTGTGTGTGTGTGTGTGCGTGCGTGTGTTTGGGAGTGCGCATGTGCATTAGACTGATTGCCTGGCCATCGCTGGCTGTATTAACCGTCCTAAAATCACCACACAAAAAATCCTCTAATCTGAAAAATGTGGTCAACAGGCTCAGGCAGCATTGTCAGGAATACTGCTATTATGTCGCCCTCCCTGCAAAAACACCCACTTCCTCCTCCTGCCTCCTACAGCCTGCTTTTCCCACAAACACACAGACAAAGGCCCTCAGCAGCCAAGCCAAATAAGAAACAGCACCCCTCTCTCTCTCTCTCTCTCTCTCTCTCTCTCTCTCTCTCTCTCTCTCTCTCTCTCTCTCTCTCTCTCTGGGACTGTATATGCATCTGATAGTGATTTTACTTCTCTTGGAAAGTACTGCTCTTGGTGGTGTGTGCTCATTAGTTCTAAGACAGGAAGTGTTTGTCACTTTGTGAGTTGAGTATTGTGGAAGAATAAAGCTACTTGAGTTCCTTACCGTATGAACTTACGCAGGAGCTGACAGCAACAGGGGGGGCTGGTGACTGTGTGTGTCTGCAGGTGTTTATTATTTCCCTCAGAGGATAAGACACTTTGACGCCTTTTATCACCCGCTAAGTGGAGGGTACATATCTGCACAGAGAGAGAGAGAGAGAGAGAGAGAGAGAGAGAGAGAGAGAGAGAGAGAGAGAGAGAGAGAGAGAGAGAGAGAGAGAGAGAGAGAGAGAGAGAGAGAGAGAGAGAGAGAGAGAGAGAGAGATCGAGGTCAAAAGTCCAGGGTGTTCCTCACAACTAGGAGAGATGACGGAGATGACGGACAGTCTGAGGAGTAGTGGCGGGAATTGATTGCTACTTTTCAATTCACATTACATCCTTGTGTTTCTTTTGTTGTGGATGGCAACTCAACATTCTTGGTCCCCAGCTCAAATTGATCATATATTTCACAGTAGCCAGTAGCAAGTAAGCACAAACTATTTAACAATCCAAGCAACTTTTCTTCTTAAACATATTACAATATTGAATAATGCAACCCAACCATATTACACTCTTGAATTATGCAACAATCCACCAACATATTTTTTTATATTTGAGATTCTTCAAAGTAGCCACCCTTTGCCTTGATGACAGCTTTGCACACTCTTGGTATTCTCTCAACCAGCTTCATGAGGTGGTCGACTGGAATGCATTTCAATTAACAGGTGTGCCTTGTTAAAAGTTCATTTGTGGAATTTCTTTCCTTCTTAATGTGTTTGAGCCAATCAGTTGTGTTGTGACGATGTAGGGGTGGTATAAGAAGATATCCCTATTTGGTAAAAGACCAAGTCCATATTCTGGCAAAAACAGCTCAAATAAGCAAAGAGAAATAACAGTCCATCATTACTTTTAAGACATGAAGGTCAGTCAATCCGGAAAATATCATGTTTCTTCAAGTGCAGTTGCAAAAATCATCTAGCGCTATGATGAAATGAGGACATGAGGACTGCCATAGGACAGGAAGACCCAGAGTTACCTCTGCTGCAGAGGATAAGTTCATTAGAGTTACCAGCCTCAGAAATTGCAGCCCAAATAAATGCTTTACAGAATTCAAGCAACATCAACTGTTCAGATGACACTTGGTGAATCAGGACTTCATGGTCGAATTGCTGCAAAGAAACCACTACCAAAGGACACCAATAGGAAGAAGAGATTTGCTTGGGCCAAGAAACATGAGCAATGGACTTTTTTTTTAAATTATAGAATTTCCGAAACATACAATATACTTGCAGTGAAGCCGCTCAGAATGACACACAGAAGCATCCAGGGTCAATGCCCTGCACATTGGCACATTGACAGATCTCCCACCAGGCCAAACAACGTGAACCTGAACCCTCTAAGACACCCCCCCCCCCACACACACAGTTCCCTAATAGCTGTTCCTCAACCATTCGAGACCCCTCCACCTCCCAATAATAAAAATAAAAAATACAATGAATTCCACCCCTAATAATCCCCCAATGCACCAACAGCCAAGAGAATCAACTAAAGAGACAAATGAAAGACAGAGCAAAATAGCAAACAACAATTCAAAAAAATATATATATTTAAAACAAAGGACATCAAGCACAACTAAAATCATAACATGCCAAATGTATATGTTTGTGAGCATGTCTGGCACTATTACATGTATGTGTGTGTTCTTGTATACGTTTATTTGAATGAGAGTGTGTGTCTATGCGTGTGTACAAACACCTGCAGGGCATCAGCCTCAGGCAACCCGGCATTAGTTGTAAAAACAACGCCCCTCAGTGTCATTCAAACATACTTTTTATTATGTTTTATTTGTACTTTTTAAAAAAAACTTTTTTCTGGACCATCATTCTATCTCCTGCTCTATCCCCCGCACAGCAACTCCACTCCCACTTGTCTCCAATGGACATTAGACCGGTGGAAAATGTGAGATTTTTGGTTGTGTCTTTGTGAGTGGGTGAACAGATGATTTCCGCATGTTTGGTTCCCACTGTGAAGCATGGAGGAGGAGGTGTGATTACGTGGGGGTGCTTTGCTGGTGACACTTTTGGTGATTTATTTAGAATTCAAGGCCCACTTCACCAGCATGGCTACCACAGCATTCTGCTGGGATACACCATCCTATCTGGTTTGCGCTTAGTGGGACAATGACCCAAAACACCAAGAATTTGACCAAGAAGGAGAGTGATGGAGTGCTGCATCAGATGACCTGGCCTCCACAATCACCTGACCTCAACCTAAATGAGATGGTTTGGGATGAGTTTGGGAAAAGCAGACAAGTGCTCGACATATGTGGGAACTCCTTCAAGACTGTTGGAAAATAATTCCAGGTGAAGCTGGTTGAGATAATACCAAGAGTGTGCAAAGCTGTCATCAAGGCAAATGGTGGCTACTTTGAAGAATATAAAGTAAAGGATATATTTGGATTTGTTTAATACTTTTTGGTTACTACATACAGTATGTGTTATTTCATAGTTTTGATGTCTTCACTAGTATTCTACAATGTAGTCAATAGTAAAAAGAAAAAAAAGAAAAAGAAAACATGAATGAATAGAGAGAATAAAAGAGAAAAAAGAGAGAAAAGAAAACAGAGAGAATAGAGAGAGAGAGAGAGAGAGAGAGAGAGAGAGAGAGAGAGAGAGAGAGAGAGAGAGAGAGACAGAGAGAGAGAGAGAGAGAGAGAGAGAGAGAGAGAGAGAGAGAGAGAGAGAGAGAGAGCGGGAGAGAGAGAGAGAGAGAGAGAGAGAGAGAGAGAGAGAGAGAGAGAGAGAGAGAGAGAATACAATACAATACAATACAATACAATACAATATATATATATATCTGATAAAACACATGTTCGACTTTCAGAAAAAACATATTGGTCAAGCTCAGGCACTTCATATTTTTGGGGGTGCATTTTTCAACCTGTTAGGCTCCATCCACGCTGTTAGGATTATTCACCTAACAGGGGGAACATTTGGAGCCTAAACTAACCATAGCTCTGTGAGTGAAACAGATTGAGCTATCATAATGGTGAACACTTAAACAGGATTTTAACTTTTCTATCAATCATATTTTAAAACATTTGACATTTTGCTAATTTTCTCTTGATAATTTAGCCTAACAGGGTGGACATGTAAGATTGGGACACACAGACTAACAACATGTAACAAGGAAAAATAGCTAAAACTGAGTGTTTTATATTTATTTCTATCTTTGCCCTGTTGTTTTCCCACCAAGGAAATTATGCCACTTCCTGAATGTGGTGTCATTGTAGGAAAGGGTTGTTTTCTTAAAGGAGAATTACCACAACCTAACAGGATGGAAAGTGATATCAGGGACACACATAAACAAATGAATAAATGAATAAAATGAATAAATGCAATCATCATTAATTAATTAATTTAAAAGACAATCGAAATAGGACTATACAATAATGAAGCACATTTTAAAATCTTGTTTTATTTTATGGCTCATCTTTCTCGTGGAATTGGATGAATAACATGTCTAGCCCATGTTTGTGATTTTAGCCATGCACCGCTACTGATGCTGGTGTTTAGCTGAAACAGAGCTATATAGATCGGAGCTCTTAGGCTTACACTAGCTACCGTATTTAATTTACCTTAGTACAAACCACGCTTTATTTGATCAGCATCATGGAAGTTGTTATGAGGTTAAAACAAATTGTGACTGAAAGCATTCATAATTCTCTGGGTATTTTTTATTTTTATTTTTATTTTATTTTTTTATTTTTTTGCCTGCTGCTCGGTGGCTCAGTGCAGTTAAACAAAAACACCTGTGAGGCTCAGTTGGTAGAGCATGGTGCTTGCAACGCCACGGTTGTGGGTTCAATCCCCACGGGGGACCAGTACGGAGAAGAAGGGGGAAAAAATAAACAAATGTATACACTCACTACTGTAAGTTTCTCTGGATAAGAGCGTCCACTAAATGACAAAATAAAACATGTAATGCTACAGCAACAATTTCAGGTAAAAACTCAATAAAACAAGTCTCAAAAATAAGGAAAATATCTGCACATTTCAGTTGCTTCAAAAAAACATTGCTATTCTATTACAGTATTTACTGTAAGAGTTTTGGCTCAATGAGTGCCCTACTTGGAGGGAGCCTACTGTCGTGCACTACCTGTGGAGGTTGCGGTCAAGACGTGACAAGTTTATAATGCAGTAATATGTGTAGCCCAAGGAAGACCCTCTAAACCCCCAGTCTCTCTCTCTCTCTCTCTCTCTCTCTCTCTCTCTCTCTCTCTCTCTCTCTCTCTCTCTCTCTCTCTCTCTCTCTCTCTCTCTCTCTCTCTCTCTCTCTCTCTCTCTCTCTCTCTCTCTCTCTCTCTCTCTCGTGAGACTCATCTCTTATTAACCTTCGCAGTTTAAGAGTTTATTTCTCTTTGGTGGCCAGTGGGCTTTGTTAGCGATTGCTACTGTTGCCCGTAGCTGTTTATGTGTTGATGCTGGCCACTTTTGTAAGTACCGCATTTTGGCCTTTTCCTCCGAGAGCTCCATTAAATGTCCTGCTCGCAGCGTTTCACCGACAGACCAGGGTGTTATGGAGTTTCTGAAATAAACCCCAAGAGACGAATGCCCTCGCAATGATGAAATAAATCAACGTGAAATCATTAGCAGAGTGCCCTATGAGTGACATGATGACAGAGAGCATAGTCTTTGGAGCGATGTCAGCCGGTGTCAGCTCTCTCTCTCTCCTGTTATAATGGCATACAGTTGAAGTCGGACGTTTACATGCGCTTAGGTTGGAGTCATTAAAACTTGTTTTTTTCAACCACTCCACATTTGTTAACAAACTATAGTTTTGGCAAGTCGGTTAGGACATCTACTTTGTGCATGACACAAGTAATGTTTCCAACAATTGTTTACAGACAGATTATTTCACTTATAATTCACTGTATCACAATTCCAGTGGGTGAGAAGTTTACATACACTAAGTTGACTGTGCCTTTAAACAGCTTGGAAAATTCCAGAAAACGATGTCATGGATTTAGAAGCTTCTGTTAGGCTAATTGACATAATTTGAGTCAATTGGAGGTGTACCTGTGGATGTATTCCAAGGCCTACCTTCAAAACTCTTTGCCTCTTTGCTTGACATCATGGGAAAATCAAAAGAAATCAGCCAAGACCTCCACAAGTCTGGTTCATCCTTGGGAGCAAATTCCAAAAGCATGAAGGTACCACGTTCATCTGTACAAACAATAGTATGCAAGTATAAACTCCATGAGACCACGCAGCCGTCATCCACTCAGGACGGAGACGTGTTCTGTCAAAGCACTTTTCGTACTTTGGTGCGAAAAGTGCAAATCATTCCCAGAACAACAGCAAAGGACCTTGTGAAGATGCTGGAGGAAATAGGTACAAAAGTATCTATATCACAGTAAAACGAGTCCTATATCAACCTAACCTGAAAGACCACTCAGCAAGGAAGAAGCCACTGCTCCAAAACTTCCAAAAAAAGCCAGACTACAGTCTGCAACTGCACAGGGAGACAAAGATTGTACTTTTTGGAGAAATGTACTCTGGTCTGATGAAACAAAAATAGAACTGTTTGGCCATAATGACCATCGTTATGTTTGGAAGAAAAATGGGGATGCGTGCAAGCCGAAGAACACCTAACTGTGAAGCACGGGGGTGGCACCATTATGATGTGGGGGTGCTTTGCTGCAGGAGGGACTGGTGCACTTCACAAAATCGATGGCACCATGAGGCAGGAAAATTATGTGGATATATTGAAGCAACATCTCAAGACATCAGTCAGGAAGTTAAAGCTTGGTCGAAAAGGGGTCTTCCAAATGGAAAATGACCCCAAGCATACTTCCAATGTTGTGTCAAAATGGCTTAATGACAACAAAGTCAAGGTATTGGAGTGGCCATCATAAAGCCCTGGCCTCAATCCTATAGAAAATTTGTGGGCAGAACTAAACAAGCATGTGCGAGCAAGGAGGCCTACAAACCTGACTCCGTTACACCAACTCTGTCAGGAGGAATGGGCCAAAATTCACCCAACTTATTGTGGGAATCTTGTGGAAGGCTACCCAAAATGTTTGACCCAAGTTAAACAATGTAAATGCAATGCTACCAAATATTAATTGAGTGTATGTAAACTTCTGACCCACTGAGAATGTGATGAAATAAATAAAAGCTGAAATGAATCATTCTCGCAATCATTATTCTGGCATTTCACATTCTTAAAATAAAGTGGTGATCCTACCTGACCTAACACAGGGCATATTTACTCTGATTAAATGTCAGGAATTGTGAAAAACGGAGTTTAAATGTATTTGGCTGAGGTGTATGTAAACCTCCCGACTTCAACTGTAGCTGTGTGTCCTCTTTGGAGTGGTTGAGTTATTATTTGGCTGAAGGAAGAGAGAGATCTTCTAAATGGCGTACAAACTAGCTAGGCCTATCCGTAACAGCATGCCAAGGGCATGCTCATACACCTGTATTTGTTTGTTGTGTTGCTACTGTCAGAATCAGTCAAAAGCCTGACCTTTTATTTATATACTACTAGAGAACAAATGGTGAGAGGGTACTTCAAGCACAGTATAATAATGTTTGTGTGCTTGCTTGCTTGCACATCTGAGTGCATTCTCTGTGTGTGTATTCTATTGCGGGAATAAAGACGGGTGGTGACTTACCATTCACTGTCTTCACACTCCTTACCTCTCTGCCTCCTGTGATGAGTCCTCTCCTCTACATCTCCTCTTACTAGATTAGTCACCATGCTAAGTAGCTCAATTCTGCTTTCACAATTGGAGGGAAACGACATAAGTTGTTCTCAATAGAAGTTTACCTAATCTACCCGTGCAGGAGCACCGGTAGTGGCTAGAACAAGAGCCCAGACCAATCCTTGTGCACTCCCAGGCACCCTGAAGGAGGCCATAATATGTCAATCTGTTGCTGGGACTACGGCTGATGATTGACAGGTGCCCCGGGGCTGTCAGTCAGCGTGTGGTCCAGACAGACGGCGGCAGTAGCCTGGATTTATGCACTCTGTATCGGCCGGGGAAATTATCCAGTAAAAGACCGACATGATAAACAGCTACACACATGGTCGCACGCACACACACGCACGCACGCACGCACGCACGCACGCACGCACGCACACACACACACACACACACACACACACACACACACACACACACACACACACACACACACACACACACACACCACAGAGAGAGAGAGAAACATACACACACAGTGCATTCGGAAAGTATTCAGATCCCATTTGTTATGTTACAGCATTATTCTAAAATTGACTGAATTGTTTTTTCCCCTCATCAATATACACACATTGCTCCATAATGACAAAGAAAAAGCAGGTTGCAAATTTATTAAAAATTAAAAACAGGTGTATCACATTTAAATAAGTATTCAGACCCTTTACTCAGTACTTTGTTGAAGCACCTTTGGTAGAGATTACAGCCTCAAGTCTTCTTGGGTAGGACGCTACAAGCTTCGTACACCTGTATTTGGGGAGTTTCTCCCATTCCTCTCTGCAGATCCTCTCAAACTCAGGTTGGAGTTTGAGAGGATGGGCAGCGTCGGTGCACAGCTATTTTCACGTCTCTCCAGAGATGTTAGATCGGGTTCAAGTCCGGGCTCTGGCTGGGCCACTCAAAGACATTCAGAGACTTGTCCCGAAGTCACTCCTGCGTCGTCTTGGCTGTGTGCTTAGGGTCGTTGTCCTATTGGAAGGTTACCCTTCAACCCAGTCGGAAGTCCTGAGCACTCTAGAGCAGGTTTTCATCAAGGATCTCTTTGTACTTTGCTCCATTCCTCTTTCCCTCGATCCTGACTAGTCTCCCAGTCCCTGCCGCTGAAAAACATCCCCACAGCATGATGCTGCCACCACCATTCTTCACCGTAGGGATGGTGCCAGGTTTCTACCAGACGGGACACATGACAATCAGGCTAAAGAGTTCAATCTTGACCAGAGAATCTTGTTTATCATGGTCTGAGAATCCTTTAGGTGCCTTTTGGCAAAATCCAAGCGGGCTGTCATGTGCCTTTTACTGAGGAGTGGTTCCGTCTGGCCAATCTACCATAAAGATTGTAGCTGTGTGTCCTTGGTGGAGTACTGCAGAGATGGTTGTCCTTCTGGAAGGTTCACCCATCTCCACAGAGGAAGCTCTGTCAGAGGGACCATTGGGTTCTTGGTCACCTCCCTGACCAATGCCCTTCTCCCCCAATTGCTCAATTTGGCCGGGAGGTGGTTCCAATTTTCTTTTGTTTTAAGAATGATGGAGACCACTGAGTTTTTGGGGACCTACAATGCTGCAGAAATGTTTTGGTACCCTTTCCCAGATCTGTGCCTCGACACAATCCTGTCTCCGAGCTCTACGAACAATTCCTTCGACCTCATGGCTCATGGTTTTTGCTCTGACATGCACTGTCAACTGTGGGACCTTATATAGATGGGTATGTGCCTTTGCAAATCATGTCCAATGAATTGAATTTACCACAGGCGGACTGCAATCAAGTTGTAGAAACATCTCAAGGATGATCAATGGAAACAGGATGCACCCGAGCTCAATTTCGAGTCTCATACATTTACATTTAAGTCATTTAGCAGACGCTCTTATCCAGAGCGACATACAAATTGGTGCATTCACCTTAGCAAAGGGTCTGAATACTTATGTAAATAAGGTATTTCTGTTCATGATTTTTTTATACATTTGCAAAAAAAATCTAAAACCTTTTTTGTTTTTTCATCATGGGGTCTTGTGTGTAGATTGATGAGGAAAGAAATGTATTTCATACATTTTAGAATGTCTGTATCAAATGTGTCAAAATGTGGAAAACGTCAAGGACTGCATTGTACACACACACACACATACACACACACAGACATACAAAGAGTGAGGCATACATTTTTATTCTCTGAGAGCCATCTCTTTATTGTATGTAGAACTGAGTGTGCAAAACATAAAACGCCTTCCTAGCTCAGTGACTTTCAACGTGGCACAGTCATAGGATGCCACCTTTTCAACAAGTCAGTTCGTTCCTTCCTGCCCTGCTAGAGCTGCCCTGATCAACAGTAAGTGCTTTTACTGAGACGTGGAAACGTCTAGGAGCAACAATGGCTTATATGCGCAATGACAAGAGTCGGCTGGAGTGGTGTAAAACTTGCCTGCCATTGGACTGGAAACACATTCTCTGGAGTGATGAATCACGCTTCACCATCTCGCAGTTGGCCAAACAAATCTTAGTTTGGCGGATTCCAGGAGAACGCTACCTGCCAAATATGCATAGTGCCAACTGTAAAGTTTGGTGGAGGTGGAATAATGATCTGGGGCTGTTTTTCATGGTTCGGGATAGTTCCCTTGGTTCCAGTGAAGGGAAATCTTAACGCTGCAGCATACAATGACATTCTAGATGATTCTGTGCTTTCAACTTTGTGGCAACAGTTTGGGAAAGGCCCTTTCCTGTTTCAGCATGACAATGCACCCGTGCACAAAGCAAGGTCCATGCAGAAATGGCTTGTTGAGATTGGTGTGGAAGAACTTGACTGGTTTGTACAAAGCCCTGACCTCAACCCCAATGAACACCTTTGGGATGAATTGGAACGCTGACTGCGAGTCAGGCCTAATCACCCAACATCAGTGCCCGACCTCTCTAATGCTCTTGTGGCTGAATGGAAGCAAGTCCCCGCAGCAATGTTCCAACATCTAGCGGAAAGCCTTCCCCACAGAGTGGACGCTGTTATAGCAGCAAAGGGGGGGGGGGGACTAACTCCATATTAATGCGATGTTCGACGAGCAGGTGTTTACATACTTTTGGCCAGGTAGTGTAGCTTTCATCTGAATTCACAGTGTCAGTCTATGTCATGGAAAGAGTCGGTGTTCCTAATGTTTGGACACTCCGTGTATGTTCCAGTCTATTTCTCCCGCACTGTGGAGCTGGCGAGGGTAGCGGGTAGAGAACTGATGGATCACTAAAAGTTTATTCTACAGTACTTGACTTTCATCCTGTTTTACACACTCAGCCCATCTGATTCACAGCTAACCGCCTTCTGGTTTCTCTTCGTCTTTACATCGCTCAGCCCAATAACACCACGGCATGCTAGCCAGCTGCTCAGCAACATGCACACGCAAACGAGCATCTGCACGCACACACACATACCCTCTAAAAGGGGGCACAAAATACTTGAGGATGATACATGCTTAATTCTATGTAAAAACAATATATATATATATAATTGATTGGTGAAATTGATTGGTCATGTGAGGGAAATGCTATAACCCTCCAGCCACATCCAGCTAAGTGGATTGTTCACTATTGTCTACACATGTACACATGTTCATGAAATACAATAGGTGACTGTAACTAGAGCCGTGACTACATGGAACTCTATTCCACATCAGGTAGCTGATGCAAAACAGATCAAATTACACCTTATGGAAGAGCGACTGTGATGCAACACAAACATGGGTACAGACACATGCGCACACACAGACATGATAACATATGTACTATACACACACGTACACATGGATTTTGTGTTGTAGATAATGTGGCAGTGGAGTATGGGCACACAGTGTCTTGTGAATTCTGTAATGAACATATTGTAATGTTTTTAAAATTGTATAACTGCCTCAATTTTGGCAGACCCCAGGCAGAATAACTGCTTGGCAGCAGCCAATGGGGATCCATAATATATACAAATACAAAATCACTCCCAGACACACCTGGCTAATTTGATGGGCCATGTAGTAATCTGGCCGAAGTGAAGGTTTTTGTTTAGACATGTAGCTAGCTAGCTAAACAATGAGCCGGCATAATCCCAACTCATACTACTACCAATACAAACATTGTAGTTTGAATCTGCAGGTAGCTAAAGCTAGCAAAGAATGTTCAATGTTAGCTAGCGAAACATTAGGTTATAACTTGCAATGCAAATGGTTTTCTGATGTAACTTTAGCTAGCGAGCCAGCAAGCTAACGTTCACTAGCTAACTAATAGTACGCTTTATTAACTTGCAATTAAAAATACTTTCTGACAAAATTTGAAACGTATACCTGAAAATGCAGCTAGATACCCGTATGCATGGAGGAACGCTTCACAGCAGACTGGGACCATTTTAACTATGTTTTGTTTGTAGCTACATCTTTTTTTGGCCAGCGTTGTGTCAAGTCACTCTGATGGCTAATGTTATATCTTTCAAAAATTGCATGGTAGAAAGGACTGTCAACATGCATTGAACAGCTCATGTTACAGACAGAAGCATGTTACATGGCAGACCAATCCAAACTCATCTCCCGGCATTTGTCCAGCCCATCCATTATCTCAGCCAGTCATGGCTAGCCAGAAGGTTCCTGTCTTTTTCTGTGGCTAAACCAACTAGGCTCCTAATTGAATAATTGTATTCATATTTATGTAGGGAATACACATTTGTTATTAATGCATATGACAGTTCACATGTTCCAGAAGGCATTTCTGGCAAAAAGAAACACATTTAGATTTTTTTTAAAGTGTGTGTTTATGTTCAAATGCCTCTCCTGTGAAATAGTGACGTGCTCCGTATGCCTAGTTTCCTGGAACGAGTCACATATGCTTCTCTGTATCTCTGCTAAAATCCGGGTAAAAGATTGAAAGGAATGTGAGTCTTGTTCAGTACATTTAGTGATTGCTTGCTTTTCTAAAGTCTACCAACCTTCCCAGCAGGCATGCCAGCTAAGATAATTAGACAAGCTAGCTACTCCAACTTGATTGATAGCCTGAAATGGCTTCTTGGTAGCTAGTAATGAGGTTGGGAGATTGGGAAGCTATCTGGCCTAGCTAAAGCCAACTTCATAAAATGGCTGTGGCTAGGACAAATCTGAGGGGGCACGTGCCCCTGTGCCCCCTATGGGCATGATGCCTTTGCATACACTCATACACACAAATGCATGTGCATACATACGCACACACACATTCAAACACACTTTATCGACTCACCATGCAAAGTGTCCTTGCTATATCCAGCATGTTCCGCTTTCCCTACTATAATTAACCCTGATGCTATCTAGCTACTGTCTCTTTGTCTTATCACAGTGTGTGACACATTACATGTACCTCACCGCACACTGCTCCATACAAATACACCTAGCACCCAGACGATGACACAGACACACACATGCTGACTTAACCAAATCCAATGGGGCGCTGATACATTCATTCGTTTTGGTATTTCAGTTGAAGCTGTTTGAAGCTGAAAGCTTCCTTGGTGGCGGGGAGGGGGGCTGGCGGTGGAATAAGAGCATGCCTCTCCCTGGAATGTCCTGGTCAGGGCATCTGGAGGGTAGTGTGCGGCTAGGCTGGTGGGGTTGCCAAGGGAATGGAGCATTGAGGAAATTGTCCTTGGGGGCCAAACAATGAGAGGAGCGAGTGAAGGAGAAAGGTAGCTGTCACTCTGGAGGTAGGAAGGGACAATAGGGGTCGGCTACAGACATGTCTAATAGAGTTCTGACGAGAGAGAGAGAGAGAGAGAGAGAGAGAGAGAGAGAGAGAGAGAGAGAGAGAGAGAGAGAGAGAGAGAGAGAGAGAGAGAGAGAGAGAGAGAGAGAGAGAGAGAGAGAGATTCAGTAAGACAAAAATAATTGTGTTCCAAAAAAAGGTCCACAAATACAAATTGCATCTAGATGCTGATACCCCACTGATAACTTCCACAAAGCTGTGAACGAGCTGAGAAACAAGGGAAGAAGGTTAGTCTTTGCAATCAAAAGAAACATAGAATTTGACATACCAATTAGGATCTGGCTAAAAATACTTGAATCAGTTATAGAACCTTTTGCCCTTTAAGGATGTGAGGTCTGGGTTCTGCTCACCAACCAAAAATTCACAAAATGGAACAAACACCAAATTGAGACTCTGCATGCAGAATTCTGCAAAAATATCCTCAGTGTACAATGTAAAACACCAAATAATGCATGCAGAGCGTAATTAGGCCGATACCCACTAATTACCAAAATCCAGAAAAGATTTGTTAAATTCTACAACCACCTAAAAGGAAGTCATTCCCAAACCTTCCATAACAAAGCCATCACCTACAGAGAGATGAACCTGGAGAAGAGTCCCCTAAGCAAGCTGGTCCTGGAGCTCTGTTATCAAACAGACCCCACAGAGCCCCAGGACAGCAACACAATTAGACCCAACCAATTCATGAGAAAACAAAAATATAATTACTTGATACATTGAAAATAATTAACAAAAGAAACAGAGCAAACTAGAATGCTATTTGGCCCTAAACAGAGTGTAACATAGTGGCAGAATACCTGACCACTGTGACTCACATAAACTTAAGGAAGGCTTTGACTATGGACAGACTCAGTGAGTATAGCCTTGCTATTGAGAAAGGCCACCGCAGGCAGACCTGGCTCTCAAGAGAAGACAGACTATGTGCTCACTGCCCACAAAATGAGGTGGAAACTGAGCTGCACTTCTTAACCTCCTGTCCAATGTATGACCATATTAGAAACACATATTTCCCTCAGATTACACAGATCCACAAAGAATTTGAAAAACAAACCCAATTGTGATCAACTCCCATATCTATTGGGTGAAATACCACAGTGTACCATCACAGCAAATTTGTGACCTGTTGCCACAAGAAAAGGACAACCAGTGAAGAACAAACACCACTGTAAATACAACCCATATTTATGTTGATTTATTTTCCCTTTTGTACTTTAACTATCTGCACATAATATGAAACGTGCAACGTCTTAATTTTTTTGGCAACTTTTGTGAATGTAATGTTTACTGTTTTTTTTATTGTTTATTTCACTTTTGTTTATTACCAAGTTCACTTGCGTAGGCAATGTTAACATATGTTTCCCATGTCAATAAAGCCCTTAACTTGAAATGTAATTTAACTGAAAGAGAGGGAGAAAGAGATGCATATACTGCATGTACCAACGCACACATCTCTACAACTGTTTAACCACCTTCTCTGCGATTCCAGGGAGTCGACTCTGCGACTCCTTTCTCAATCTCTCATGGGTTCGTACTGTTTCTCAGAAGGAGTGAAGTGACTCACTTCTCTCCTCCATCCAGCCTCTTATCTTCCCCTGCCAGACCCAAAGCTCTGCAGCCTCTCCTATGGAGGGCCATTAACTAAACTCGGAGACCCAGGCTGAGCAACGTTACAAGCCCAGCCAGGTGACTCCCGTCTGGGCTTTATCGTCTCCCAGGTCCCCTGAGACTCACACTACCAGGTGGTGTGAGACTCTGTCCTATTAACCAACTGTTAGGAGGGATGGAGGGAAGGATAGGGAGATGGAGTGAGGCTAGGGAGGGCTAGGGAGGATGGAGAGATCTGTATATGGGCAAACAGAAGTAGAGGAAGGGGGGAGGATAAGAGTGAGAGCCATAGGGAAGGTAGGAGGGATGGCTGTTTTTTTCGGACTATGGAGGAAGAGGAGGAGGAAGAGGAGAAAGTCATGAATGAGGGGAGAGGTAGAGGAAGTGTGAGCGAGAAGATGCTGAAGGACGAGGTGAGGTAGAGGAGGAGGGCTTGTACAGGGCAGCGGGTGGACATCGTTGAGACAATACTCAATACTCAAATACTCAAAGACAAAACATCTACTGTATGTGCCCTCTAGCTGACCTGACAGACAAAACATACCTCTGTCTGCTGCCAGACACACACACACACGCACGCACGCACGCACGCACGCACGCACGCACACACACACACACACACACACACACACACACACACACACACACACACACACACACACACACAAAGATAAATAAAGTTCAATAAAGTGCCTGATAGGCTGCTGCCATGGCAGCAAGATAATTAATTGTCCTCAGATCTCCGTGTGCTCAGATCACTGAGGATGTGTCAAGGGTTTATATGTTTAACTCACACAGGGGCAACTTTAATTTGCATTTCTTCTTCCACAAGTGTCTTCTGTATTACCTATGTTTCGCTAGTGCATCTCCTGCTTTCCCCAGTCCCTATTGGTACACAGGTGTGTGTGTGTGTGTGTGTGTGTGTGTGTGTGTGTGTGTGTGTGTGTGTGTGTGTGTGTGTGTGTGTGTGTGTGTGTGTGTGTGTGTGTGTGTGTGTGTGTGTGTGTGTGTGTGTGTGTGTGTGTGTGTGTGTGTGTGTGTGTGTGTGTGTGTGTGTGTGTGTGTGTGTGTGTGTGTGTTTAACACTTTACAGCCAACCTGTAGCCAACCATTCCTCCAACCAGTGACTGAGTGTAGGATTCACAGCTGGCCCCTGCATGTGTTCGCTATGAGAGAGGAAACTACTGTGATCTGCAGTACTCTACACACATGCCTCATTATGTGGTGAGCTAATTAGTGTGTCAAATTGCACTGCATGCCTACACATGTTGCTACCATCTGCACAGTGTGTACCGTAAGGAGAACAGGCTGCTCTTCATATGAGTCCCGGGAAAACACGTTTTACAGTCTCTCTTTACCAATTATTAAATCCTTCTAATTAAAACGTGTGTATTCTGTAGAGTAATAGTGTACCCTTTGGCAAAACCTTATGCACCCTCATCTGTACTCCATTGGGCTTATGGTAAAACTGTACGATTTCCTTGTAAGGACGTGACTTATTGTTGATTGACAGATGTAGCTTTGGGTCCTATAGTGAAAGCCACGTGCAGTGTCGTGTTTGTTTTTTGTTGAGCTGCAGACAAAAAGTCGAGAGCGAGAGAGAGACTCAAGTTGGCGCGGTGGTTTGCGATGCAAATTGATGGAAAGCGGTGTCAATGTAAAATTGACAGATTTCTTTCCTCAGGGCCGTGGGGTGAGACAGGAATGTACCTTGAGCCCCACCCTTTTCAACATTTATATCAATGAATTGGCGAGGGCACTAGAACAGTCTGCAGCACCTGGCCTCACCCTTCTGGACTCTGAAATCAAATGTCTACTGTTTGCAGATGATCTGGTGCTTCTTTTGCCCAGATTCCGTCAGACTTGGACCCTGACAGTGAATCTCAGCAAGACAAAACATCACGGTGTTCCGAAAAAGGTCCCGTAGCCAGGACAATAAATACAAATTCTATCTGAACACCGTTGTCCTAGAGCACACAAATAATTATACCTACCTCGTCCAAAACATCAACACCACAGGTAACTTCCACAAGACTGTGAACGATCCGAGAGACGAGGCAAGAAGGGCCTTCTACACCATCAGAAGGAACATGAAACTTGACGTCCCAAATTAGGATCTGGCTAAAAAAACATACTTCAATTACTTATGGAACCCGTTGCCCTCTTTGGTTGTGAGGTCTGGGGTCCGCTCACCAACCAAGAATTCACAAAAAGGGACAGACACCCAATTGAGACTCTGCGTGCAGAATTATGCAAAAATATTCTTGTGTGGAACGCAAAGCCCCAAACAATGCATGCAGAGTCGAAGTAGGGCTATACCTGCTAGTTATCAACATCCATAAAAGAGCTGTTCAGTTCTACAACCGCCTAAAAACCCTCACCTACAAAGATATGAACCTAGAGAATAGTCCCCTCAGCCAGCTGGTTCTGGGGCTCTGTTCACAAACACAAATAGACCCCACAGAGCCCCAAGACCAAGACACAATTAGACTCAAACCAATTATGAGAAAGCAAAAAGATAACTACTTGACAACCTCGAAAGAATCAATACAATTGGAACGCTATCTGGCCATAAACAGAGAGTACAGAGTGGTAGAATACCTGGCCACTATGACTGTCCCAGAATTAAGAAAATCCTTGACTTTGTAAAGATTCAGTGAGCATAGCCTTGCTATTGAGAGAGGCCGCCATAGGTAGACCTGGCTCTCGAGAGAGAGAGCCAGGCTATGTGCACACTGCCCACACAATGAGTGGGAAAACGAGCTGCACTTCCTATCCCCCTGCCAAGCATGTTACCGCCTGAGAGATACATATTTCCCACAGATCACATGGACCCACAAATGAATTTGAAAACAAATCAAACATTGATAAACTCCTATGTCTGTTAGGTGAAATACCAGTGTGCAAGATTTGTGGTCCGTTGCCTTGAGGAAAGGGCACCCAGTGGAGAACAAACAGCGTTATAAATACCACCAATATGTATCTGCTTATTTATCTTCCCCTACTATTTGTACTACAGCTATTTGCACACTGCTAAACACGTTCCACAGCTGATAATGTAACACTTGAAATGCCTCTCTTTTTCAACCCTTTGTGAGTGCAATGTTCGCTGGTCACTTTCTAATAGTTTTCTGTCGATATTGTTTTGTGTCTTCTCACTTGTGTTTTTTGTTTTGTTTTGTGTAAATCACTCGCTTCGGCAATGGAAACACATGTCTCCCATGCCAATTGAAAATTGAGAGTGAATTAGAGAGAGAAACCGGTCAAGTCCCCTAAACTGACACAGATCAACATTGGCCTGCCAGTGACCTCACAGAGGTCGAGGGAGGGAGGGGGGGTCACTGTGTCTGCTATAGAAGTTGGGGGGGGGGGGGTTGACAGTACTAACATGGAGGGAGAGTTCACACTAAGCAGTGGTGTCGACCCCTGTTGTATTAGGCGCACATGACCAGTGACATTTGATTTGCTATTTCAGTGTTCACATGATGTCAAAAAAGTGCGAAAGTTTAGCTTGAGTGCTTGTTTTCGCGCGTAGCCTACTGCGAGTTGTACGGCATACCGGCGTCAGCACAGTCGGGACTGAGTCGAGGTGTATAGAGTACAGGACGTTCCCATCAGTTGTCTCTCCCAGCAGGACGCGTGTGTTCTCCCTCAGTCAGACCTTGTCTTGTCCTTTTATCCAGTTACTCTGTGTGCTAAAACCGCAGACAGCCCTGTAACATAGCAGACGTTCTAATTTACTGTGGCACAGCTAACGCTGACAGGCTAACAGACAGACAGGGGAGTCTGACTACCGACACTGACAACACCAAAAACCTGTCTCCTGGTGTCTTCCTTTCCCTTAAAGTATGCGCTATCTGACAGGGGTGATTTTGTGTGGGGTTTTTTAAGGGGAAAAGTGTCCACTTTCGATCACAAGGTAGATGGACCAGAACACAATGGAAGACATGAAACCTCTCCTGTCAAAAACAAAACAACAATGAGTTGTGTGCCTCAAGCGCTAATTGCTACAGTTTCGAATGGAAACATTGCCGCGAGGGGTTAAGTTAGTTCACCCATCTGCAAAAACATGGCAACCCTCGGTTAATGTCAGTCCTGTTCTGTGCTGTAACATCGTCGGAAGCGTATCGCTGTATCAACATGCATACTTGGCATGTCTCACATTCTTGGAGTGGACATGTCCCGATCTGCAGCACATGGTACCTCATGGCTCTGATAGAATGGTAACGATCACTGTCTGTGATAACAGGAGTCGCATTAAATCACTGCACATAGAACAGACACACAATGAAAGACAAAGCAGTATCAGATCAAGATAAACCCCAGGGCTGTCTATTTAGAGACAACAAATGAAATGGAGTTGAACAAGAACATGAAAACAATGTGCAAAATTAAAGAAACGTTCTGCTGGTTGCTTAACTGAGCCTGACTTTTGGAAACAAAGCCGGTTGCACAACATGTATTTTACACCATTATCCTGACTGATGTCCTCTCTGTCTCTGTCTCTGTCTCTGTCTCTGTCTCTCTTCCCTGTCTCTGCCTCTGTCTCTATCTCTCTCTCTCTCTCTCTCTCTCTCTCTCTCTCTCTCTCTCTCTCTCTCTCTCTCTCTCTCTCTCTCTCTCTCTCTCTCTCTCTCTCTCTTTCTCTCTCTCTCTCTCTTCCCTGTCTCTCTCTCTTCCCTGTCTTGCTCTCTCATCCCTATCTCTCTCTCTCTCTTCCCTGTCTCTCTCTCTCTCTTTCCTGTCTCTCTCTTCCCTGTCTCGCTCTTCCCCGTCTCTCTCGTCCCTGTCTCTCTCGTCCCTGTCTCTCTCTCTCTCTTCCCTGTCTCTCTCTTCCCTGTCTCTCTCTTCTCTCTCTCTCTCTTCCCTGTCTCTCTCTTCCCTGTCTCGCTCTTCCCCGTCTCTCTCGTCCCTGTCTCTCTCGTCCCTGTCTCTCTCTCTCTCTTCCCTGTCTCTCTCTTCTCTCTCTCTCTCTTCCCTGTCTCTCTCTTCCCTGTCTCTCTCTTCTCTCTCTCTCTATCTTCCCTGTCTCTCTCTTCTCTCTCTCTCTCTTCCCTGTCTCGCTCTTCCACGTCTCTCTCGTCCCTGTCTCTCTCATCCCTATCTCTCTCTCTCTCTCTCGTCCCTGTCTCTCTCTCTCTCTCTCTTCCCTGTCTCTCTCTTCCCTGTCTCTCTCTTCTCTCTCTCTCTCTTTCCTGTCTCTCTCTTCCCTGTCTCTCTCTCTCTCTCTTTCCTGTCTCTCTCTTCCCTGTCTCTCTCTCTCTTTCCTGTTTCTCTCTTCCCTGTCTCGCTCTTCCCCGTCTCTCTCGTCCATGTCTCTCTCGTCCCTGTCTCTCTCTCTCTCTTCCCTGTCTCTCTCTTCCCTGTCTCTCTCTTCTCTCTCTCTCTTCCCTGTCTCTCTCTTCCCTGTCTCGCTCTTCCCCGTCTCTCTCGTCCCTGTCTCTCTCGTCCCTGTCTCTCTCTCTCTCTTCCCTGTCTCTCTCTTCCCTGTCTCTCTCTTCTCTCTCTCTCTCGTCCCTGTCTCTCTCGTCCCTGTCTCTCTCTCTCTCTTCCGTCTCTCTCTTCCCTGTCTCTCTCGCCCCTGTCTCTCTCTCTCTCTTCCCTGTCTCTCTCGTCCCTGTCTCTTTCTCTCTCTTCCCTGTCTCTCTCTTCCCTGTCTCTCTCTTCTCTTCTCTTCTCTCTCTTCTCTCTCTCTCTCTCTCTCTCTCTCTCTCTCTCTCTCTCTCTCTCTCTCTCTCTCTCTCTCTCTCTCTCTCTCTCTCCCTGTCTCTCTCTTCCCTGTCTCCCCCAGAGTCGCCCCCGGAGCGAACGGGCCGCCGACGGAGCATGCCTGGTGGTGCGCCGGACAAGATCACCCACACCATGGAACCTGCCGCAGCAGCCACGCCCTTCAGAGTCACCGTGAGTACTCGCCTACCGGAGCATGCAGCGTGTGTGCCTGCACGCGCCTGTGTGTGTCAAGAGTGTGTGAGAGGCAGAAAGAAAGAAATACTAATTGGAAGAGAGACTTCCGGAGACAGAGACATGTCACGTCAACGTGAATAGAAGTCTGGTCTGGTCTCCAGGTGGTTCTATGCCAGTCTGAATCTCATTGAGCTTCTCCATAACACCCATTCTGAATACACTCTGATGTACAGGTTGTGTGGAGTTATTGAGCTTTCCAGCCGTTGTGGAATGATACATCTGTGGTGCAATAGGACTCATTTAGTTTTCTCTTCACATGTGTTCTCCTGGCTGGCTCAAAATGAGCCACTTCACTCAACAGATATTTGAACTGCTACTTAATAAACTGCAGAAATGCAGACTCTGTGAGTCATCCATGAGTAGCTTGCCACCTATAAGCAGAGCGCATCCCCATCAAATTAGAGATGAGAGTGGAGAGGAGGACCTCTAGGTGAACGGTACACGGTCATCAGGATACATTCAGGATGCAAACAAACTCTTTACGTTGCCGATCCAATGGAAATGCTTCGCTGTCCACTGTGACTGGTTCAAACAGAAATGATTCCTATAGATTGACATTAGACATTACATTAGCTTCGCCCGTGTTGGTTACCAAGGTCTCCATCTTTTGTCGAACTCAAGTTGATGGAGCTCCTGTCTCTGTCTACTCGCTCTCCTTCCATCTATCTCTCTCTATGACAAATGCCAAAACCCTCCACGCCACGCCATGTGTCCACAGAATACTATTGCTGTCTGTTGACCTACAAAAGATAGTTGATGTGCCTCTGACACTAACCCCGTGTAGTGGAAGCCATATTAAAAACACATGAATGCCAACGGGAGCCGTCGGGGTTGAACTTCCACAAAGTGAGACTGAAGTGTGTTTTATGAACCGAGCAGTTGTTTCCACCAGGTTTTAATGGCAAATAAAGCTGCTGTGGATTGGCTCGTTGAGGTTATGAGTAGAGATCGGCAGTGTGGTTGTGCGTGTAGACGAAGTGTTGCGGCAAGGGGTTGCGCCTGCCGTGGCTAAACATTCATGGTGCGCGCGCGCGTGCCCGTACGAGCGAGACGGTAGGAGAGAAGTTGAGAGAGAGGTAAGAGGTGAGGCGAGAGAGTGCAGAAAGAGGGACAAAATGGGGCGAGAGAGAGGAGACAAAGTGTTAGTGAGACACAGAGGAGTCCGACAGACAGCGGGTAGGCTTTATATCCATCGATCGGGTGTCAGTTAAGCTGCTCCCCTGCAGGGACCAGAGGAAAGAAGATAATGAGAAAGGAGAGGAGAGGAGAGGAATGGAGAGAATGAGAGAGGAGAGGAGAAAAGTGATGAGATGAAGCCACTGTTTCTCGCTGTAGAGTCACATGACCATTTCTCTTTCTCCTGAGTCATGAGGCCATTAAGTTCACGTTTGGATATGATATGATAGAGGTAGAAGGTACCTGGCCCATTAGGCACTCTTCTAGGATCAGCTTACCAAACTCAAACCATCCCTTAAACCATAAGCGATAAAATCTCAAACCTAACATAGAATCATAACATAGAACCCCCCCCCACAATAGATTTAACATCAGCCTATCTGCAGACTGTTCCATATGTTTGTCATTACAGTGCCCTCTTCTGGCAAGTAAGGGTACAGTCCACTTTTTGCCCAATGCGTTTACTTAGATGCAATGTCGTGTGTGAATGCGTATGTGTGAGTGAGTGACATCCCTCACCCTCCGTCCATTCTGGCCAGTTGGTGAAAGGACATCCCAGCTCTTAGCCCCCTCTCTCCTTCTGAAATACCAGTCCTGACATCTAAAGTACCCCCTCCTAGGCTTTGAGCTAAATCTGTCAAAATGACTCTCTCACACAGTTATCCCGGCCCCGGACTCTGTCATGCAAACACACACACTGATTCGATAAGAAGACTTCACACACACTTGGTTGAAGAATTCTCTCTCTCCCCCAAACAACTAACCCATAGTCTTATTTAACCAGGCAAGTCTGTTACAAACAAATTGTTATTCACAATGGCGGCCTACCCCAGCCAAACCCTCCCCTAACCCGGACGACGCTGGGCCAATTGTGTGCCGCCCTGTGGGACTCCCGATCAAGGTCGGTTGTAATATAGCCCGTGATCAAACCAGGGTCTGTAGTGACACCTCTGGCACTGAGATGCAGTGCCTTAGACCGCTGTTCCACTCGGGAGCCCATGTGTGTGTAGGGTTCTTTGGCTGACTCCATAAGAGAACCCCTTTTTGGTTCTGGGTTAAAAAAAAACTTTGTGGAAAGTGTTCCACATGGAACCCAAAAGGTTCTTCAAAGGGTTCTACAATGAGACTTTCCAAGTGGCTCTGCGGTCTAAGGCACTGAGTCTCAGTGATAAAGGGGTCACACAACCCGGGATCACACCAGGGTTTGTTATCACAACCGGCTGTGATCGGGAGTACCATAGGGCAGTGCACAACTGGCCCAGCGTCACCCGGGTTTGGGGAGGGTTTGGCTGGGGTAGGCCGTCATTGTAAAATACAAATTTGTTCTTATTAACTGACTTGCCTAGTTAAGTAAAGGTTAAATAATGAATAAATTTGCACAGGTGACAAACTATTTTAGGTTCTAGATAGCACCTTCATGTTAAGAGTGCAGGATACACAATTTTGTCCTGTTCTCCGCTAAAGTGGAGAGAGTGGTGCCAACCCAATTTGACTCTTCTCGTACAGCCACACAACAAACCCTTGAGGCTGATTGCAACGCCTCGGCAAATTGATTCTGAATTAGGACTTCTTCTCATCCAATCTCTCCCTCTATCCCTCCCACTCTCCCCCCTACGTTCCTCCCCCTCGGTCTCAGATTGTTCTAGGGGTCTAATTGGAGACTCTGGCCCAGTGATTTTGTGTGTGTGTGTGTGTGTGGGGGGGTTCAACAAACTGCTGCCGCAGAGGAAACGGGAGTATGGACACACACGTGCAAGTCTGCATGGATATGGTTA
Organism: Oncorhynchus gorbuscha; assembly: GCF_021184085.1. Classification (NCBI taxonomy): domain Eukaryota; kingdom Metazoa; phylum Chordata; class Actinopteri; order Salmoniformes; family Salmonidae; genus Oncorhynchus; species Oncorhynchus gorbuscha. Next base: position 7,865,567 of record NC_060192.1, on the reverse strand, counting down.
AAAAGCAACACATTTGAAGAAGTTTTGGAATGGCCTAGTCGAAGTCCAGTTCTAATCCCGATTGAGATGTTGCGGCAGGACTTGAAACGAACCGTTCCCGCTTGAAAACCCACAAAAGTCTCTGAGTTACAGCAGTTCTGCAGGGACGAGTGGGCCAAAATTCCTCCACAGCGACGTGAGAGACTGATCAACAACTACAGGGAGCGTTTGGTTGGAGTCGTTGCTGCTAAAAGGTGGCACAACCAGTTATTGAGTGCAATGGGGCAATTACTTTGTCACACAGGGTGAATTGGGTGTTGCGTAACTTTGTTAATTCAATAAATAAGTATCACGTTTTTGCTGTTATTTGTAAACTCAGGTTACCTTTATCTAACGTTATGTTCTGGTTGAAGGTCTGATAACATTCAGTGTAAAAAAAAAACGTGCAAAAATATAGGAAATCTGAAAAGGGGCAAATACTCTTTCACAGCACTGTAAGTGTAAACAAATCCATATTTGATTGTGTATTCTAGGGCTTTACTGTACCTTGCCGCATGTTTACTCTCTGTTATTTTACTCTCGTGTACTGCAGGTCCTCACTGGGTGTATTGCTATATTATTATCTGCTATACTCTGAAAAATGCTGGGTTAAATGACACTCAGCTTTGGGTGAATAGTGGACAGAACACACGTTCGGTTATTTTTGACCCAGCCGTACCATCACGCACACTCTCACCCACACACACACACACACACTAGGCCTAATTAGCTGTCAGCCTAGGTGAGTTGGGACTAACGAACGAGGCTGTTGTGACGGACAGTGTGCTAACATGTAATGGTAAAGGGGTCTCCTCTGGCTGTGACAGCCGTATCGTCATGACGCCACTCCGTTGCTACCGGCATGTTGCTAGCGTGTTGTCACAACGATAACCACCAGGCTAGGAGAATGTGTGTCACAATAATGAACGGAAAGGTGTCGATGTTTAACATGTTTTGCATAAATGAGTTTGGAGTCTTGGATGGTGGAATGTTTGTTATAAACTATGGAGGTTTGAAGAATATAATGTCATTAAATTAAGTCAACTGATAACCTCAGAGCTTCAGTTAAGAACAAATTCTTATTTTCAATGACGGCCTGGGAACAGTGGGTTAACTGCCTGTTCAGGGGCAGAACGACAGATTTGTACCTTGTCAGGTCGGGGGTTTGAACTTTCTAACAAGGTCAATTACATCATGTATATTGCAATGTTTCACCTTCGTTTATGCCGTCATTTAAATGCGGTGAAGTTTTGATCTATTCAAGTGTTGATCATCTTTGATAAGCACAGGGTTTGGAAATATGTGGAAGTATGGATCGCTTGCGAGAGCATCTCACGGCGATCAAAGCGATAGTTTGAATGGCATTTAAGGTTGAGTTGAGGACGAAGAGGGCCGTCCAGGTAGTCGTAAGGTGCAACGAGGGAAGGTGTCACTGTGTTAAACTCGACCCAAAATGCCCTCCGTCCCGTGTTGTCTTAGTGTGGAGCGGGTCCACGCGGGTCGGACAGAACCGGGCAGTGACAAGGGCCTGATCGGCAAACCAATCAGCTCACACATCACTTATACAACACATATGAGCCATGAGTCTCCAGGAGGGAGGTGGTCCTTTACTAAGTTCTCTTTTGCTCATTCACCCACTTTCACCCCTCTCTCTCTCTCTCTCTCTCTCTCTCTCTCTCTCTCTCTCTCTCTCTCTCTCTCTCTCTCTCTCTCTCTCTCTCTCTCTCTCTCTCTCTCTCTCTCTCTCTCTCTCTCTCTCTATTGCTCATCTCTCGTTCCCTCCTGTTTCTCTATCACACCCTCTCTTTTGTTCACTCATGTCTCTCTATCTAATCAGGGCCAGGATTGCCTACCCCTGAGCTAGACGAATGGCTCACCTTGGCAGGGCAGTGTCCTTGGTTCCCTGAGGCTCGGGTGGTAGATGGTAGTTGCTAGTTCTAGTGCCTGTCATTTATATTGAACCGACTGAGAGTGTAGTGTCGGTTGCTATTCTGTATGCCCTTAACCCACTCCTACCGAATGGAGTGTGATCAGAAATTATCAGAAGTGATCCGAAAATAGACACCGTCAACTTGTATGCAATTCGCGACAGGCAGTACATGAATTTGTGAACAGAGCGTTTCAAATCACAGAGTAAATAGGCCAACACAGCCTCATCATGTCCCCCAGATCAAATATGAGTCAGAGGAGAGAGAGAGAGAGAGAGAGAGAGAGAGAGAGAGAGAGAGAGAGAGAGAGAGAGAGAGAGAGAGAGAAGAGAAGAGAAGAGAAGAGAAGAGAAGAGAAGAGAAGAGAAGAGAAGAGAAGAGAAGAGAAGAGAAGAGAAGAGAAGAGAAGAGAAGAGAAGAGAAGAGAAGAGAAGAGAAGAGAAGAGACAGGAGTAGTACTGGGAAAAGAACCTGTAGCTTTTGTCCGTCCCTCCCCCTCTCTCTCTCTCGAAACAGCCTGTAACTGAGGTTCAGGTCAGGGGAATGAGAGACAGGGAGAGAGGGAGAAGGGGAGAGAGAGACCAACAACGCAAGCCAAAGCAGCCAGCCAGCCACTAAATACCCCCACCCCCCTCCATTACCCTACAGGGACAGGGCTCCATTCACTTACTGTAGTTATCCGGCTAAGAGGAATGGATGGGGCTTTCATTTGTTAGCTCAGCGCGCGTGCAGTCCTACACTCTCGCAGGGAAAAAGAGGTCGCCTTTGTGTGTGTGAGATGTGGAATTACTTCTGCTTTTTAGAGGGTTATAGAGTCGTGAGTGTGTGTGTGTGCGCGTGTGTGTGTTTAACTATTCTCCACAAGAAGAGTAAATGAACCAAAATTTGACCAACTGAGGACAATTTGTTAGTACCCACGAGGTCACATGCTATTTCTAGGGGGTTTAGGGTTAAGGTGAGAATTAGTGTTAGAATTGCGTTAAGGGTTAGGAGCTAGGTTTAGGGTTAGGGTTATGGTTAGGTTTTGGGGGGTTGAGGTTAGGGTAAGGGTAAGAGTACTTGTTTGGTTTAGGGGTTAGGGGTTAGGGAAAATAGGATTTTGAATGGGACTGAATTGTGTGTCCCCAGAAGGTTAGCTGGACAAGACTGTGTGTGTGTGTGTGTGTGTGTGTGTGTGTGTGTGTGTGTGTGTGTGTGTGTGTGTGTGTGTGTGTGTGTGTGTGTGTGTGTGTGTGTGTGTGTGTGTGTGTGTGTGTGTGTGTGTGTGTGTGTGTGTGTGTGTGTGTGTGTGTGTGTGTGTGTGTGTGTGTGTGTGTTAGTGAGTTGGGTCACTCCTGTTCCCAAATTAAAATATAGCCTACATTTGGTGTATCATTTTACTGCAAGAAATGTATGTATAATTATATATGTATATAATTCTGCAGAACTTAACATGTGAGAGCTTTCTTTCCTGTATTTTTTTTTTCATTTTAACATGTATTTTGACAGGGAGTCAATGCTGAGAGCGAGGTCTCTTTTCCAATCAAATACAGGTCATTATACACAACAATACACGATAAGCAAAGCAAAGCCCAATCATTTGTTTTTAAACGGACAGATTCATCAGGTAAACAGTCTGAAATACCCAAGAGGCATCAATTCCTCCCGTGTCCAGATTTCAGTTCCCATTTAACCCATCTGAACATCAGGCTACTGTCCCCTTGACGCCATAGGCCTATTTAAAGTCCCTGTCTTCCGTCTGTCAAATTTGTAAAGCGCCTCGCCATCATCACACATAACATAGCCGGTCACCCGCTATCATCCTCTTTCCTAAACATGACTTTTCGGGCCCCTCCCTTCTCTTTATTTTCAGCTCTCCATTTCGCTGTTATGCTGGTGAATGAGGACCCAAAAGCGACTTAACGAAAACAGAGTCTTTATTCCAGTTTTAGACAAAAGAGATAATCCTGGATATCTCTAGGTGAAAACAAAACAGGAAAACTGAAATCCACTCGTCAGTAGCGAGGAATGACTGGAGACTCGATCACAGACTGCAGGTTGTCTTCGGGAAGGCACCGGCCGTAGCTGACACTGACACCTGCTCACACACAGCATCTGAAGAAGGTAAAACACGACAGGGCGCAACAAGGACACAGAACAGCGAACATCATACAAGGATCCGACAAGGACAGAAGCGGAAAACAGAGGGAGAAATAGGGGCTCTAATCAGAGGGCAAAATAGGGGACAGGTGTGAAAAGAGTAAACGAGGTAGTTAGGAGAATGAGGAACAACTGGGAGCAGGAACGGAACGATAGAGAGAGAGAGCGAGAGAGGGAGAGAGGGAGGGGGAGAGAGAGGGATAGAAAGAGGGAAAGAACCTAATAAGACCAGCAGGGGGAAACGAACAGAAGGGGAAGCACAAGGACAAGACATGACAATATAAGACAAAACATGACATTCGCCGCTTTTCTCTTATTGAATTCAACTGTGACGTCTGTCTTTGCCACCGTGGATCAGCCACCACTTCCCAAAAGCAAGTGGCGATTGGCATGTTCGGCTGCTTGTCGTGCGTACAGTTATAGGCCCTAAAGCGTAGGCTTACGCACTAACGGCAGATAGCCTAAGGTAATGAACGGACAACCTCAATGTATCCGCACAATGTATTTGTCTTCTCTTTATTTCATCCCGCCCGCCCCGCAGATATAACGGCGGGGGGCGGCAGATTATAAATCAGCCCGCGCATCGCTCGTGTGTATGTGTGTGTCTTGGTCTGTGTGTGTGTGCCTGTGTACTGAACGTGCGCGCGCGCGTGTGTGTCTGAAATTGCCATGCAAGCTTTCTGAGGCTCCCAGGGGATCAAACAACCTGTGACAACATACCACACACACTCTATCTCGCTCTTTACCGGAGGAGGCTGGTGGGGGGTATCTATAGGAGGACGGGCTCATTGTAAGGGCTGAAATGGAATGAATGGAACGGAGGCAGGTAGCCTAGCGGCTAAGAGCGTTGTCGATGTGCCCTTGAGCAAGGCACTTAACCCTAATTGCTCCTGTAAGTCGCACTGGATAAGAGTGCCTGCTCAATGACTAACGTGTAGATGTAAGTCAAACGTGGTTTTCACATGTTTGATATTTGAAACCGTTCCATTCCAGCCATTACAATGAACATGTATGCCAATAACACCTCCAACCAGCCTCCTCTGCTCTCTACCCCCCCCCCCCCTCTCCATCTCTCTCACTCCTCGTTGGTAAGACAGACATGTGATGTTGTGAATGGCCTGATTGGAGGCTGTAACTAAATAAAAATGCCAACCTCATTACTGTGTCATGCCATAAATACTCAAGGTGAATAGTCTGACTCACTCTACCCTATGATTACCCCATTCCTTATTCAAACACTGCGCGCACACACACACACACACACACACACAGCACACATACACACAAACCAAGGTCTGCTTGTCAGCCAAACCCAGCCGCTCAATAACATGACTGATTTATTTTGGCTAATCCCTCAGCCGGGGAGTCATTGCATGGATGGGAGGAGAGGAGAGGAGGAAAGAAAGAGAGGAGAGGAGAGCATTGGGGCTGTCTAGACCTCCCAGCCATCAGGACTGATGAAGCTTTATTCATTTAGCTAATGGGATTTGAAGAGGCTGGCTGGAGCATACTAGAGAATCAGCTACAGGCTGTGCCTCTGCACCTATATGCGGTTTGGTTAACTTATCCCACATCACTGTGCGTTTCTGTACATAAACACACATTTGACAAGACACAAAGCGTCTGTGGCCGTGTGGCGCTGCCTCACATACCTCATGTAGCCATGTCAACAGCGATTGAACTTTGAGTGCATTGTGTCGTAAGTTCCTGTGTCTGGAGGAGTGACAGCGGATGGTCTTTGTTCCCTATCCAGGGAATGACAATAACACTGTTCTCTGTGATCTGCTGGCCAGGTTCTATCACTATTATTGTGGCTGCAACAGTGCCACGCCACTTGGCCACACGCACACACACACACTCATTCACATTGCAGGTGTTAATTATACTGGTGTGTTATCAGCGGGATGGAGGCCTGTTTATCGTTTGTTTTCTGTCAGCGTCCAGGGTAGGTGCGCTGCAGGCTGTTTGTGTTTGTGCGTGCCTGTGTGTATCTCTGTGTGTGTGTATGAGTGGCATCGTGCCGCTCAGGCGAAGGCAACCGCGTCCTCACGGAGCAGCAATACGTCTCTCGCTCTCTCTCTCTTTGTCTCTTTTCCTACAGTTCTTTCTCTGCCCAACCTCCCCCTCTCCTCCCCTCCCTTCACCTCAGACAGATTGAGGGCACACTAAAGTGACTCCTCTGCTCTCCTCTCTCTCAGTGCGTCTTAATGTCGTTATCATCACTCCCTTCTCAGCTGTGTCAGCTGGAAATCACAAGCTAGGCCTTTTGTCCTCACCAAAAAACTTGCTGTGTTCCTTCTCTACGCCACGTTTCTCTCTCTCTCTCTCTCTCTCTCTCTCTCTCTCTCTCTCTCTCTCTCTCTCTCTCTCTCTCTCTCTCTCTCTCTCTGTCTCTCTCTCTCTCTCTCTCTCTCTCTCTCTCTCTCTCTGTCTCTCTCTCTCTCTCTCTCTCTCTCTGTCTCTCTCTCTCTCTCTCTCTCTCTCTCTCTCTCTCTCTCTCTCTCTCTCTCTCGCTCTCGCTCTCTCTCTCTCTCGCTCTCGCTCTCTCTCTCTCGCTCTCTCTCTCTCGCTCTCTCTCTCTCTCTGGCTCCCACTCTCTCTCTGGCGCTCTCTCTCTCTCTCTCTGGCTCCCACTCTCTCCGTCTCTCTCTCTCTCTCTCTCTGGCTCTCTCTCTCTCTCTCTCTCTCTCTCTCTCTCTCTCTCTCTCTCTCTCTCTCTCTCTCTCTCTCTCTCTCTCTCTCTCTCTCTCTCTCTCTCTCTCTCTCTCTCTCTCTCTCTCGCTCTCTCTCACTCTCTCTCTCTCGCTCTCTCCATCTCTCTCGCTCTCTCTCTCTCTCAATGCCAGCCAACAGTTTCTATGGAAACAGAGAGGTACTTGAGGGAGTCTGACATGGGATGCAGATGTGGTGGAGTAGGATCTTGAGAAAAGTGCAGAGAGAGAACGAGAAAGGGAGAGGGGGATTGGGTGAAAGGGTGGACGGACTGTGAGTGACTGATTAGTAGTGTGTACAAGTGAGAGTGCGAAAATTCCCTTTGAGGGCGTGTGACATCTCTCTAAGGTCTCATATAGCTTCATATCTATAGACAGTTCTCAATCACCAGGCCTGTCTGTCCTTGACTTGACTTTCTAAGCCCATCTATGAGCTATTATCGATCATTTATTCACTGGACAGACATTGCTTTATCAATAGAATTATTCCTGTAACGTTGGACTGATTGGAAACATCTACTCATTCATTTCATGTCATGATCCTGTGTCATTATGTTGTTATTGATGACCTTTCTCTCTCCCTCCCTCCCTCCCTCCCTCCATCCCTCCCTCCCTCCCTCCCTCCCTCTCTCACTCTCTCCCTCTCTCCTCCCTCCCTCCCTCCCTCCCTCTCGCTTTCTCCCTCCCTCCCTCCCTCCCTCCCTCCCTTCCTCCCTCCCTCTCGCTTTCTCTCTCTCTCTCTCTCTCCCCCCTCCCTCCCTCCCTCCCTCTCGCTTTCTCCCTCCCTCCCTCCCTCCCTCCCTCCCTCCCTCCCTCTCGCTTTCTCTCTCTCTCTCTCTCCCTCCCCCTCCCTCCCTCCCTCCCTCCCTCCCTCCTCCCTCTCCCTCCCTCTCTCCATCCCTCCCTCCCTCCCTCCCTCCCTCCCTCCCTCTCTCTCTCTCTCTCTCTCTCTCTCTCTCTCTCTCTCCCCCTCCCTCCCTCCCTCCCTCCCTCCCTCCCTCCCTCTCTCTCCTCCTCTCCCTCCCTCCCTCCCTCCCTCTCTCCTCTCTCTCTCTCTCTCTCTCTCTCCCTCCCTCCCTCCCTCCCTCCCTCCCTCCCTCCCTCCCTCCCTCCCTCCCTCCCTCCCTCCCTCCCTCCCTCCCTCCCTCCCTCCCTCCCCCTCCCTCTCTCTTTCTCCAGGGCTTTCTGAGTCGGAGGCTGAAGGGTTCTATAAAGCGTACTAAGAGCCAGCCCAAACTGGACCGTAACTCCAGCTTCAGGCACATCCTGCCTGGCTTCAGGAGTGTGGACAATGAGAGGTACAGTCGGCCCAGTGGTTGTACATTAAAGCTGTTTTACGCTGTGATTTCACACTGGTATTAGTTTGTGTGTGAGGGCCTGTGTTGATACTGGATCTTTGGTCTGCCTTTGGGGGATTTGTGTGTTTGTTTGTGTGTCCTCGACTGTGTGCTGGCAGAACTGTTTTGTTTGGATGCGTCTTTGACTGATGGCTGGTTACGGAGGTCGCTGTTGACATGCTTGTGTTGTCAGTGAAAACCAGCCGAGCTCTGCTCTCCAATCTGTCATTCCAACTCTCCCTCTCTTTCTCTCCTCCTCCCTTTACTTCGGTTTCTGCTTCGCTCAGTTTTCCTCCCTCCCTTTCCCTCCCTCTCTTTCCCTCCCCCTCTCTCCCTTCCTTCCTCCCTCCCTCCCTCCCTCCTTCCTCCCCGATCCCTCTCGCTCCCTCCCTCTCGCTCTCGCTCTCTCTCTCCCTCTCTCTGTGGGCTGAGGCTGAGTGTGATGGATGTGCTCTCCTCTGCGTGTGTCTTAGTGGTGACACTCTTACCTCTGTGGCCATGCTGCTGCAGCGTAGACTGGACCAATCGAAGCTCAGGGCCCTGGCTCTGTCTGTCTCACAGGTGATTTATGGCTAAATGTCACACATCTTACTCCAGGTTCCCTTTTACCCTTCGCTTGCCATTCACCACCGGTTCTATTACATGTGGCCGGTCCCTTCATGTTGAAATGCCGGCTCCATTCGAACCCTATTGGATATGTGAGCGAGCAAAAGAAAATGTTTCGCGACGAATCTCGGTGGGGAATGAATGTGGATTTCTGAGTCACGCCGGTTCCTCGCCCAGAGCTCATCCGGAGTGATTTTGATAGCTGTTACTCTAAAGGGAAATCTTTAACAAGATCATGTCATTTAGTCACAAGTTCGGAATTAGCCGCTTTGAAGACATTTTTTGCTCTATTCAAACGATCCCAATTAGGTTTCATCCCAGAGAGTCTAAGTTGTGTTTTCACTGCTCATCCTCCTACACTAGCACTTTGTGTTTGACTGTCCCTTTTATCCGTGTCAGATAAAGACTTTTAGCTCTGCTGGCACTTTAAACGATGATTGGGTGGGATCGGAGATGAGGCGATCTGTCTGCCCGGGCTGGGTAATTAGTAGGGATATAAAGGAGCACTGTAATTGTACGTGGAGTTCTTCTGTCTCTCTGCTGCTCTGAGCCTGTCAGAAGGCATGTCCGTGTCTGTGTGTGTGTGTGTGTGTGTGTGTGTGTGTGTGTGTGTGTGTGTGTGTGTGTGTGTGTGTGTGTGTGTGTGTGTGTGTGTGTGTGTGTGTGTGTGTGTGTGTGTGTGTGTGTGTGTGTGTGTGTGTGTGTGTGTGTGTGTGTGTGTGTGTGTGCGTGCGTGCGTGCGTGCGTGCGTGCGTGCGTGCGTGCGTGCGTGTGTGTGTGTGTGTGTGTGCGTGCGTGCGTGTGTGTGTGCGTGTGCGTGTGTGTGTGCGTGTGCTGCTTTGAGCTTGTCAGTAGACTCTGCTATAGCTGGAGACTACCCACCTACTTTTAATGAGCCATTAGAATCAAGAGGTGTCATCATGGAACATTGTGAGTTTTCCGTCAATGTAGAGCAGAGTGGAGTGCTGTTCTGTTCTGTTCTGTTCCTCCCACTGCTTGGACAAATTATACCATGGCTACATGGCTCTATCTCCTTCTCCCTCCCTCCCTCTGTCCCTTTTTCTTTCTTGTTCTCTCTCTCTCTCTGTCTCCCTGTCTCGGACTGTGGGTTTAGTTTCGCTCTGTGTTTTCCTGTGATAAAGCGCTCAGTGCAGAACGCAAATGTCGGACAGGAAATTAGACCGTCCAGGAAGCTCCTTATCTCCCCTACAACGCCACAAACACACATACACACACATCATTATTTTTATACGCACACCCACGTACACACACACGCAAGACTGATAACAGTTTCATTTCTACCATCTAGTATCGAGGGACCCAGGTGACACTTTGATTACATTCCCCTACCAGTACAGTGCAGTGTGTCTATAGTCATTAACTTCCCCCCTGTAGAGTGTGATGTCATGTGAAGGCATTTGATGACACTCCACTGTCTGTCAGCTCAGGAACAGGCTTCCCACAGGGCAGAGTCCCATACACACTGAAACTCACATGGCTCACAGTCACATAGAGTCACATGCAACTGAACCTCCAGAATCATCTGAGGTGGGACGGGGACGGAGGATAGGGGAGTAGGGGGAGGGAGGATGGAAGAGGGAGAACGCACACACCCGTTAACAACACACACGGTCCCATTAAAGCTGAATCTGTCTGTCACTCAGACTGACCTGCAGATGAACAGCAGCTGGACAGCATGAATTATTCAAAACGGCTAATCAGCAACGACCTGGGAATAGTTACAGGGTATTTGGTATTTAATTAGGATCCCCATAAAGCTGTTACTCTTCCTGGGGTCAACACAAACTTGAAACGTGACATAATCCAGAACATTAATAGACCAGAACAGCTAAAGGACAGAACTATATACGGTTTATTACAGCACACACAGCCTACATATCAATACATGCACATAATGTTTAGGTCAAATACGGGAGATGCGTTGTGCCCTCAGGTGTTGCTTCATCTGTTTTATTTTGTAAACAGGTTTGCTGTTTATCTGAGCAATATGCGATGGAACAGGGTTCCATGCAATAATGGCTCTACAGTATATACAGCATTTGGCTTCCCTCCAGGCTTGAGGGCAAACCCCTTACTCTAGACTCAAATTAAAGACATGACCGATAGGAGAACACACACACACACACACACACACACACACACACACACACACACACACACACACACACACACACACACACACACACACACACACACACACACACACACACACACACACACACACACACACACACACACACACACACACACACACACACACACACACACACACACACACACACACACACACACACACACACACACACACACACACACACACACACACACACACCACAGAAGGGTACAATACGGAGCAGATGTATGTATCGGATTATCAAGGAGAAGTGTGGTACAACACAGATACACAGACCAGTCTGTCCATGTTGCAGCCAGATACCCTAGTAATGTTTTATTTACTGTTAACCAGCACTCCTAATGTGTGTGTGTGTGTGTGTGTGTGTGTGTGTGTGTGTGTGTGTGTGTGTGTGTGTGTGTGTGTGTGTGTGTGTGTGTGTGTGTGTGTGTGTGTGTGTGTGTGTGTGTGTGTGTGTGTGTGTGTGTGTGTGTGTGTGTGTGTGTGTGTGTGTGTGTGTGTGTGTGTGTGTGTGTGCGTGAGTCAGGCATTCATGTGTGTCTCATTTGAAGGAGTGGTAAAAGTTTGAATACACATGCCTAATCAGCCCACTAGTGATATAGACTGCTGCAGTCATCAAGATACCATCTCTGTGTCCTCTCTACGGCCCGAGGAGAGCAGTTTTATCAGGTAACACAATGAGTTGAGCTCAGTGGGAGGTCTTTCTAATGGAAGTATAATGACAAAGGTATTGATGGGTCAATTTCTCCAGCCCAGAGGCATTTTATAGCCTCCTATAGCCTGCTGTTTCTGCTGACAGCAGCTACAGATGTAGAAGCTTAATTTGATCACTCTGTTGCAGGAGTACTTCATTTTAAACTTATTGTTAAAAAAGGCCTTGTAAGTTTATAATTTACACTTAGAAATTTCATTTGATTTTCTCTTATGGAAAATGTATAAACCCCCTACAAAAATGTCCATGAATTATAATCCACATAATGATTCACATTTCCTGTTGCTGAAGGATTATTTTCCTGCTGTAGCAAACTGGCTCAAGTGAAGATTCTTTTTCTCACCCATCTTTGTTTAGCCTCTAATTTGATCAGGGAGTCTTATCTACACACAATACCTCATAATGACAAAGTGACAACATGTTTTTAGCAAATCTATTGCAAATGTATTGAAAATTAAATACAGAAACATCCCATTTACATACAGGTCCACAGAACGTTGACCTCTAGGGCACATAACAGAATTAGCCATATAAAGGTCTTTAAAAACAGAATCTCAACTTTGTTGACAAGTGGTTCTGAAAGGTCATGAAATGACCTTCAAGTGATAGTGTCTTTAGAAAGTATTCACACCCCTGATTCAATACTTTGTAGAAGTACCTTTGGCAGTGAGTACAGCTGTGAGTCTTTCTGGGTAAGTCTCTAAGAGCTTTCCACAGCTGGATTGTGAAACATATGCCCATTATACTTTTCAAAATTATTCATGCCCTGTCAAATTGATTGTTGATATTTTCTAGACAACCATTGTCAGGTCTTGCCATAGATTTTCAAGTAGATTGAAGTCGAAACTGTCATTCAGCCACTCAGGAACATTCACTGTGTTCTTGGTAAGCAACTCAAGTGTAGATTTGGTCTTGTGTTTTAGGTTACTTACTGTCCTGCTGAAAGATGAATTATCAAGGAGAAGTGTGGTGGAAAGCAGACTAAACCTGGTTTTCCTCTAGGATTTTGTCTGTGCTTAGCTCCATTCTGTTTATTTTTTATCCTGAAAAACTCCCTCGTCCTTAACGATTACAAGCATACCCATAACATGATGCAGCCTCCACTATGCTTAGTCGTACTCAGTTATGTGTTGGAATTGCCCCAAACATAACACTTTGTATTCAAGACAAAAATTGAATACTTCCTCATTTTTTTCTTTTTATTAGGTTGCTTTGTGGAGTAACTACAATGTTGTTAATCCATCCTCAGTGTTCTCCTATCACATTGTGAAATGCCTGACTGTTTTTCTTCCTCTCCGGTAAGCGAGTTAGGAAGGACACACTATCAGGGGCGGCAGGTAGCCTCGTGGTTAGAATGTTGGGCCAGTAACCGAAAGGTAGCTATATCGAATCCCCGAGCTGACAAGGTAAAAATCTGTTGCTCTGCCCCTGAACAAAGCAGTTAGCCCACTGTTCCAAGGCTGTCATTGTATTGCATAGTTTCAATAATTGCATAGTAAAATAATTGCATAGTAAAATAATTGCATAGTAAAATAAATAAATAAAACGTCTTTGTATTGATACATCATCCAAAGTGTAAATTATAACTTTACTGTGCTCAAAGGGATAGTCAATGCGAATAGTCTGGGTAGTCTGGTTAACTGTTCAGGAGTCTTATGGCTTGGGGGTAGAAGCTGTTAACAAGCCTTTTGAACCTAGACTTGGCACTCCGGTACCGCTTGCCGTACGGTGGCAGAGAGAACAGTCTACGACTAGGGTGGCTGGAGTCTTTGACAGTTTTTAGGGCCTTCCTCTGACACAGCCTGGTATAGAGGTCATACATGTCAGGAAGCTTGGCCCCAGTGATGTACTGGGCCGTACGCACTACACTCTGTAGTGGCTTGCAGTAGGAGGCCAAGCATTTGCCATACCAGGCGGTGATGCAACCAGGATGCTCTCGAAGGTGCCGCTATATAACTTTTTGAGGATCTGAGAATCCATGCCATATCTTTTCAGTCTCCTGGGGGGAATAGGCATTGTCGTTCCCTCTTCACGACTGTCTTGGTGTGTTTGGACCATGATAGTTCGTTGGTGATGTGGACACCAAGGAATTTGAAGCTCTCAACCTGCTCCACTACAGCCCCGTCGATGAGAATGGGGGCATGCTCGGCCCTTGATCACATTGAGGGAGAGGTTGTTATCCTAGCATCACACTGACAGGTCTCTGACCTCCCTATAGGCTGTCTCATCGCTGTTGGTGATCAGGCCACCCACTGTTGTGTCGGCAAACTTACTCATGGTGTTGGAGTCGTGCCATGCAGTCATAGGTAAACAAGGGAGTACAGGAGGGTACTGAGCAAGCACCCCTAAGTGGCCCCCATGTTGAGTATCAGAGTGGCAGATCTGTTGTTACCTACCCTTACCACCTAGGTGCGGCTCGTCAGGAAGTCCAGAATAAGATGGCGCCGAAGAACATGGCTGACGTTTTACATTCTCCCAACCAATTGTGCTATTTTGTATTTTATGGACGTTTTGTGTAACTTATTTTTTTTACTTATTGTGTCCATGATGTTGCTGCTTCTGTTTCTTATGACGGAAAATAACTTCTGGACATCAGAAAAGCGATTACTCACCTCAGTCTGGAAGAAACTTTGTCCTTTAATGAGTCTGTTCACTGGAACAGGCCCAGATCCACGCCATTGGCGTGAAGAAAAGATGCCGGAAAAGAGGCCGCAGATCAGGCACCCTTCTGAGAATCCGGAGGTGAGCGAGTAAACTGCATTGCCTTCCATTCTTCTCGCTAACGTGCAGTCATTGGAAAATAAAATTTATGACCTACAATTAAGATTATCCTACCAACGGGACATTAAAAACTGTAACATCTTATGTTTCACCGAGACGTGGCTGAACGAAGATACGGACAATACAGAGCTAGCGGGATTTTCCATGCACTGGCAGCAAAGAGACGCTACCTCTGGTAAGACGAGGGGTGGGGGTGTGTGTGTTTTTGTCAATAACAGCTGTTGCGCGATGTCTAATAATAAAGAAGTCTCGAGGTATTGCTCGCCTGAGGTAGAGTAGCTTATGATAAGCTGTAGACCACACTAACTACCAAGAGAATTCTCATCTGTATTTTTCAGAGCCGTCTATTTACCACCACAAAACGAAAGCTGGCACTAAGACCGCTCTCAACCAACTAAAATGTGAGCCTATATTCAGTAGTCAATAGTCATCAACGTTGTTCCCGGTTGGGTAACGGGTATACAAAAGAATGTCATAACAAAGGCATAGGCGTCATCTTGACCCAGTTAGCTGCATCAGTGTCATCCTGCAGTCGACTTGGACTGCGTCTGACAAGGCCATAAGCAAAGAAGAAAATGCTCACCCAGAAGCGGCACTCCTAGTGGCCAGGGACTTTAATGCAGGCAAACTTAAATTAGTTTTACCACATTTTTTACCAGCATGTCACATGTGCAACCAGAGGAAAGAAATCCCAGACCAGCTTTACTCCACACACAGAGATGCATACAAAGCTCTCCCGTGCCTTCCATTTGGCAAATCTGACCATAATTCTATCCTCCTGATTCCTGCTTACAAGCAACAACTAGTGACTCACTCAATACGGAAGTGGTCAGATGACGCGGATGCTAAACTACAAGACTGTCTTGCTAGCACAGACTGGAATATCTTCCAGGATTCATCCAATGGCATTGAGGAATATATCACCTCAGTCATCGGCTTCATCAATAAGTGCATCGATGATGTCATCCCCACAGTGACTGTATGTACATATCCCAACCAGAGGCCATGGATTACAGGCAACATCCGCATCGAGCTAAAGTCTAGAGCTGCCTCTTTCAAGGAGCGGGAGACTACGCCAGACGATTAAAATAAATCCCGCTATGCCCTCAGACGAACCATCAAACAAGCAAAGCGTCAATACAGGATTAAGACTGAATCCCACTACACCGGCTCTGACGCTCGTCGGATGTGGCAGAGCTTGAAAACTATTACGGACTACAAAGGGAAACCCGGACACAAGCTGCACAGTGACGCGAGCCTACCAGACAAGCTAAATGCCTTTTATGCTCACGTCGAGGCAAGCAACACTGAAGCATGCACGAGAGCACCAGCTGTTCTGGATGACCGTACAACAGTCTTGATCGGAGCTCATCCAGTTTATTATCCAGTGATTAAACGTTGGCTAAAAGGACGGATGGTAGAGGCGGGTTACCTACTCGGCGTCTGATTCTTAAAAGGCACCCCAACCTACGACCCCTATATTTCTGTCTCTTCTTCATGCGAATGACTGGGATTTGGGCATTTTCCGGTGTCTGAAGTAAATTCTTCGGTCCGACAGAAAGAATTGTTGTCCCGTACGAGGTGAGTGATCACTGTTCTGATATCCAGATGCTATTTTTGGTCATAAGAGATGATGGCAAAAACATTATGAACAAAATAAGTTGGAAATAAATCAAATAAAACACACACAATAGCACAATTGGTTAGGAGTCAGTTAAACGCCAGCCAACTCCTGTCGCACCATAATTATTAAATTCATTTTCCGGAGGCTGGGTCAAAAAAATAACCCAACGTGTGTTGTGTCCAATATTTACCTGGGTTTTTACCACAGCATTTTATTTTAGAGTCTAGAGAATAAGGTCATGTTTTCTCATGTCAACTACCTTCCCCGTGGTATTTTCTCTCTGTTGCATCACGTCAGACAGATATCCAAGTGTTTCTGTGTGTATTACAATCCAACACCATCTCTTCACTTTCTTTGTATCATTAAGCTCAGAACCAGAGGAGCTGCAGTCCTGCCGAGTGTATGTGTGTGTGTGTGTGTGTGTGTGTGTGTGTGTGTGTGTGTGTGTGTGTGTGTGTGTGTGCGTGCGTGTGTGCGTGCGTGCGTGCGTGTGTGCGTGCGTGCGTGCGTGCGTGCGTGCGTGCGCGATTGCTGGGAACACGTCACGCTGTCACACAAACACTAATGAAAAATGCTTATCTCAGTCATGTAATTCCTCCTTATTTTAACACACACACATAAACACACAAGTACACGCAATAACACACACCCTCACCAACTGTGTCATTTTTTCCCCGTCTCCTTAGTCCAATTACCAAATCCGTTTGCATTACCTAATTTCTCTCTCTCTCTCTCTCTCTCTCTCTCTCTCTCTCTCTCTCTCTCTCTCTCTCTCTTTCTCTCCCTCCTTCCCCTCTTCCCACCTGTCCATCTATGTGTAATGTGATTATAGTGTGTGTGTGTGGATTTTTGCAATTGTTATGTGTGTGTGTGTGTGTGTGTGTGTGTGTGTGTGTGTGTGTGTGTGTGTGTGTGCGTGCGTGCGTGCGTGCGTGCGTGCGTGCGTGCGTGCGTGCGTGCGTGCGCGCGCGCTTGTGCGTGTGTGTGTGAGTGTGTGGTGTGCCCGTGTGTTTGTGCTCTTTGTATGCGTGCGTGCCAGGGGCTGGGTCTGGTTCATATTCACCTGTCTGTCGGCAGATGAATCAGACAGCATCTCTCTTTTGATCTCTCTAGGGAACACAAATCACAGTTCAGTTGCGCCTCCGAATGGCCACGGGATGGAGAGGAGTAAGAGTGTGTGTTGGGCTGTGTCTGAGAAGACATGACTCACTGGCCCAGGTGGAACACATGGCTGCTCCTTCGTGACAAATGTTGTTATAAGAAAGGGAAACCTTATATTTTATTACATTTTATTCATAGCCCCCCCCCTCTCTCTCTCTCAATTCAATTTCAATTCCAATTCAATTTAAAGGCTTTATTGGCATGGGAAACATACAGTCTGTTAACATTTCCAAAGCAAGTGAAGTAGATAGTAAACAAAAGTGAAATAACAATCAAAGTGAACAGTAAACATTACACACAAAAGTTCCAAAAGAATAAAGACATCTCAACTTTGTACTCCTGAGTGGCACAGTGGTCTGAGGCACTGCATCTCAGTACAAAAGGGGTCACTACAGTCCCTGTTTTCGAATCCAGGCTGAATCACATCCAGCTGTGATTGGGAGTCCCATAGGGCGGCGCACGATTGTTCCAGTGTCCTTCTGGGTTTGGCCGTGGTAGGTAGTCATTGTAAATAAGAATTTGTTCTTAACTGACTTGCCTAGTTAAATAAAGGTTAAATTTAAGTACAAAAGGGAAAATAAATAAACATAAATATGGGTTATATTGACAATGGTGTTTGTTCTTCACTGGTTTCCCTTTTCTTGTGGCAACAGGTCAAAAATCTGTGTCTCTAATATGGTCATGCATTTGGCAGGAAGTTAGGAAGTGCAGCTCAGTTTCCACCTCATTTTGTGGGCAGTGTGCACATAGCCCGTCTTCTCTTGAGAACAAGGTCTGCCTACGGTGGCCTTTCTGAATAGCAAGGCTATGCTCACCTGGTCTGTACATAGTCAAAGCTTTCTTTAAGTTTGGGTCAGTCACAGTGGTCAGGTATTCCGCCACTGTGTCCTCTCTGTTTAGGGCCAAATAGCATTCTAGTTTGCCCTGTTTTTTTTGTTAATTCTTTCCAATGTGCCAAGTAAATATATTTTTGTTTTCTCATGATTTGGTTGGGTCTAATTGTGTTGCTGTCCTGGGGCACTGTGGGGTCTGTTTGATAACAGAGTCCCAGGACCAGCTTACTTAGGGGACTCTTCTCTAGGATCATAGATGGAGAGGGAGGGAGAGAAAGAGTGAGAGGTGTGGTACGGCAAATGGAAGATGAGGTGGAGAGATGGAACAAGGAAGGGTGGTGAGATGGATATACTGTACAGTATTTTGATAGGAGGAGGTAGAGAGAGGAAGGGAGAGAGAGAGAATGAGAGACGTGTGTAAGGTAATGTGTACACTTACAGTACTACTGTATTATTAACGGGGCACCAGCCAAACGCAATTTCTGTATACAATCAACATTTAATAACACTCATCAACATATTTACAAACATAATGAGGTCATGAAGTAGGAAATAGAATGGAAGATAAGAAGTGAAGACCTTCGAGATCCTGAACAATGAAATGGGGTCACACGCAGTCTGTGGTCAAAAGTCTGTTGTGGCTTCTTGATTGTTCAGGTCGCGTGGAGGAGGACGAAGGAAGAAGACGTCTGTGTGTCCTTTCTTGTCGAGTCCGTTCCTGCTCCCAGCTGTTCCTATTCCCCTAATCATCATTTAGTCTTCCCACACCTGTTCCCGATCCTTTCCCCTGATTAGACTCCCTATTTATTCCTTTGTGATCCGTTCCTGTTCCATCGGTTCCTTGTTTTGTATTCCATGCTGTAATTGCGTTTCGCCCTGTCCTGTCGTGTTTTTGCCGTGATTGTGTATCACCCTGTCCTGTCGTGTTTTGTGCCTTCTTCAGACGCTGCGTGTGAGCAGGTGTCTCAGTTGACTACGGCCTGCGCCACCCGAAGCGACCTGCAGTCTGTGGCCGCT
This sequence comes from Oncorhynchus gorbuscha, assembly GCF_021184085.1. Classification (NCBI taxonomy): domain Eukaryota; kingdom Metazoa; phylum Chordata; class Actinopteri; order Salmoniformes; family Salmonidae; genus Oncorhynchus; species Oncorhynchus gorbuscha. The sequence continues at coordinate 7,846,545 of NC_060192.1, read as the reverse complement.
TCTCCAGTTGTTTTCCCTCTACTATCTAGAGGATTTCAGTTATTCGGTTTTGAGCATTAATAAACTCTGTTTCTGTTAAGTCGCGTTTGGGTCCTCCTTCACCTGCATAACAGAAGGAACCGATCAAAGAATGGACCCAGCGACTTCTGACGCTCGTTACACTGCCGTCGAGATCCAAGGAGCCATGCTCGGCAGACACGAGCAGGAATTGTCCGCTGCTCGCCAGGCCGTGGAAAACCTGGCTGCTCAGGTTTCCGACCTCTCTGGACAGTTCCAGAGTCTACGTCTCGTGCCACCTGTTACTTCCTGGCCTGCCGAGCCTCCAGAACCTAGGGTTAATAACCCACCTTGCTACTCCGGGCAGCCCACTGAGTGCCGCTCCTTTCTCACGCAGTGTGAGATTGTGTTCTCTCTCCAACCCAACACATACGCTAGAGAGAGAGCTCGGGTTGCTTACGTCATCTCACTCCTCACTGGCCGGGCTCGAGAATGGGGCACAGCTATCTGGGAGGCAAGGGCTGTTTGCTCTAACGATTTCCAGAACTTTAAAGAGGAGATGATTCGGGTTTTTGACCGTTCAGTTTTTGGTGGGGAGGCTTCTAGGGCCCTGGCTTCCTTATGCCAAGGTGAACGGTCCATAACGGATTATTCCATTGAGTTTCGCACTCTTGCTGCCTCTAGTGAGTGGAACGAGCCGGCGCTGCTCGCTCGTTTTCTGGAGGGACTCCACGCTGTGGTTAAGGATGAGATTCTCTCCGGGAGGTTCCTTCAGATGTGGACTCTTTGATTGCTCTCGCCATCCGCATAGAACGACGGGTAGATCTTCGTCACCGGGCTCGTGGAAGAGAGCTCGCATCAACGGTGTTTCCCTGCTCCGCATCGCAGCCATCTCCCCCTCTGGCTTTGAGACTGAGCCCATGCAGCTGGGAGGGATTCGCATCTCGAATAAGGAGAGGGAACGGAGGATCACCAACCGCCTGTGCCTCTATTGTGGAGTTGCTGGACATTTCGTTAATTCATGTCCAGTAAAGCCAGAGCTCATCTGTAAGCGGAGGGCTACAGGTGAGCGCAACTACTCAAGTCTCTCCATCAAAGTCCTGTACTACTTTGTCGGTCCACCTACGCTGGACCGGTTCGGGCGCTACATGTAGTGC